>NW_007727034.1:304777-316067 GCF_000696425.1 Galeopterus variegatus
CCCCCGCGCGGACGCTGAGCAGCCCGAAGGGCCGTGCGCACGGCCGCGGCGCGGGCTGCAGCAGCTGCCGGAGCGGAGAGGCGGGCGCGGCGGCACGAAGACCGGCGACGGCGTGGCCCAGGGCGCGGGGGACGCTGCGCAACAGGGGAAGCATCGTTAACGCGGTGGCACACACGTGCGGCTACGAAGGACAACTCTGGCCAAGTAGCCCAGTGACCGAGCGCGCCGCCGGAAGCCCCACCCTCTCCCGGAAGCGCTTCCCGCGCCGGCGCTCTAAACACCGAAGGCATCGGTGACGGTATGGTCCCCTCTGCTGGGGACCTCCGGTGCAGCCTCGAATCCGTATTCCTGGACTTTCTCTGCTGAGTGGCCCTGAGTCTGGTGTCCGAGGCTTTCTGCTTAATCCTTTTCAGCGGCTGCTTATACTCACCCAATTCCCACCTACTGTTCTCAAAACACGCAGGCTGGCTTCCTGGAATGCACTCTTGTCGCCCCCAGCTCCCGCCAGACCAGACTCCAAGGTCACTTCCCTTAGAAGGCCATCCTGGATCTCTTTTCCACCAAATAGGAAATCACGCCTGTGCACGCCCAGTCCCTATGCTTCATCCTCCTTTCAGCAGCACCTCCTGGTATTGCTGGTTTACCTGGCAACTTCCCCTCACCCCCACCAGACCGTGAGATCTTGAAGGTGGAGATCCGTGATTAATTTCCACGACCTTCCCTCTCTGCATCCTCCAACCATGCATCCAAGTTCTAATGGAACATCATTTTTCTGTGGGCAAGAAACCATGGATTACATCAGATTTAAGCTAAGAACCAATGATTCTACCTTCCTAGGATACATAAGGCACCAAGAAGGTCTTAGCAAATTAGTGGCAATGATAAGACTAATACTTTTATATTAGCTTTCCGTGAATGAGGGAAAGAAGACCTGGAAAAGAAGCCACACACATCATGTACAAGATTCATTTTTAATGGATTCAATAGTCAAATGTCAATTTGAGCATTATATACAAGAGCTGATGTTTCTATAGTTGTCTGCTTGAATAAGACCAGACTCTCAAAATACAACATAAGCCTTAAAAGTTTTTTTATTTTCCCCCTCCAGTTTTTTCTGCAAGTTATAATATTCTTTTCAAATACAGTGTAATAAAATTCTTGTTTCCCCCCAGGTGCAGTGTTTCCTTATATGCTGAACAAATGGTATCTTAGATGCATGGCCACGGTTCCGAGCAGTTCCTGACAGCTGTATTAAGCAGATTTACTTATCACAGTATGTGTTACCCGCAGATAAAATCTTACCTCCATTTTGGCATCTCTTTATAACTAGTAGAGATGGAACATTAAGAGTATTTATCAAGGACCCGGTCTTTGCCATCCTTCGTCTTGTAATGAAATGTGTGTTAATCTGGATGTTTCACACTCTGTGATTGCCAGAAGTAGAAGACAAACACCGGAGGCATGCGAGCTGCTTGGAGTGTGTTTATGTACATGATGCTGTGCATAGGAGCTAGTGATTTCTCCCGATATGGATTTCACAGGTTGGAAAAGAGGTGTCACACCATCAGAGATTTTACCAATTGAAAAAGAGTAGCTTAAGATTATACTGTGGTATCATTGTGAAATGCAACTTTCTTAAGAAAGTTTAAAGTGTACTATCCCCTGCATCTCAATATAAATAACCATTTATTTCTTTGTAGTAGTACGTGGAGTCAGAATGGGTTTTCCAGTCTGATTTAATCCCTGAGCAGCTATATTAAAAATTAATTTTAAAAGCCCAATAAAAAACTAAATACTGTATTAAACCTCTACCATAATGTTACAGTGATAAACATATTTCTGTACATTAAACATTCAAGCTACATAAAAGCTGTTTACATCCTTTACCCCTCAGAAAAGAATACAGACTTCTGGAAACTGTTCAGGTACTTAAGGTGAACATAACTTATTCCAAGTTAAGTTTACTTGGCCCAGAAAACACCTCTAGCTAGAGATAATTTGCTGAAGAACATGATAAATTGCTCTGTCCCAAATTTTTCAGCAGAATGATGAATGCATTATTAAAAGTACAATATTTTCTTCCACCAAGTCAGGCTAAACATCCTAACCCCTTATTAAATGAATGAGAAAAATACACTTAAAAAACAAAAAGAAAGGGCCGGCCCGTGGCTCACTTGGGAGAGCGTGGTGCTGACAACACCAAGTCAAGGGTTAAGATTCCCTTACCAGTCATCTTTTAAAAACAAACAAACAAAAAGTTTCTGGAAAGCTTTTCAGAAATTCAGCAATGGCAAGAATAAGTCAATCTGTGGAAGAACTAGTTCACAGTTAAGAATTCAGTAAAATAAGGTATATAGGATCTGTCAAATCGTATTTGGCCTAAATGTAACCATTTCTAACAGAAATAAGTCACAAGTGCCCAGACACCCCTAAACACTAGCTAAAATCTTGACTGCCTGGGCCCATAGCTAGTGTTGTAAATAAAAACTGAGCTGGACTTGTATACACTGTGGACAGATTAAGACCCTGGAATGGGTACGATTCATCAGGTCCTGGTCTCTGAAGAGAGCTTGCTGGACCCAGAGTGTAGAGACCATTCATTGTCTCTGAAGAGTCTCTCAGGCAGTTTGGTCCCTGCTTACAAACTGTACAATTCATTTTATAAGTAATGAAGAAATACTTCACAGATATGTCTGGACCAATTACGCCCAATAGTGCAAACATTATTTGCTTTTGATAATTAAATACCTAAGAACCTTTAGTGTCTTTTTTCCCTTCTCAAAATGTCAGAACAGGAAGGACTCCTGGAAACTAGTAGAGATCCTTTAATTCCCTCTGACAAATGTAGACAATGAGGGTTATAGAGGGGTACCGGGTATGGTTAGGAAGAAGCAAAGCCAGACTGTATCCAAGTTCCTACGAAGAAGGAAAAAGGACCATAGAAAATCAATGAGATGCAAGAATCTAAAGACCAGATGTGGTGGCTGGGCTGAGTCAATGCCATCTGGGTTCTCACTGACCACGTGCCTCCCACCTCCCTCCCACCCCAACAGCTCTGACCAGGGGCCCTGCCTGAAGAGAAACAGTGAAAAATGGAGCACGGAGTCATTTCTCATGCTCATATATTCAGAGGTGCCCAGGTAGAGAGAAAAATGACAACTGGGTATGAGGGAGGCCATTACACTAAAAGGTCAGTTTCCTGTATCTATACTTGACATGATTCAGAAGGTACAAATCAACATTCGCCAGGAAACTTGCATGTCTCCTGAAAGCACTGATGGGGACATGCACCACAGAGGCACCGAGGAGCAAGAGACTCCTTTACTGGTCTCTGCTTGGAGACAGACATAGCACGGTCCACACCCTGAGACATTAGGGTTCAGTGGGTACAGCCACCCCAGGAGGTAAGGGACAAGAGCACCTCCCTCCTGAAACTTCGACAGAAGTCGATATCTTATGTTTTCTGTTAGAACCAAGGACAACATCCAAGCTCTGTGACCTCCTATGACCCCCTTCCAGGAAACTACCATTAGTCACAAGGACTCAGGGGATTCTGTTGTACTTAATTCACATCAGGCAGAAAGCAATAGCATTAAGCATAATGGCTCAAAATTCACTGTATGTCTACAATGTGCCAGACATAGCTCTGGGTACTTTCCATTTTCTTTCTGTAAACTTCATGACCCCAGTCCTATAACTAAATATAATTACTATTATACTCATTTGGTAGATGAGGAAACTGGGGCTCAGAAGATAACTGAGTCGCCCAAAGTCACCCAGCAAGAACCAAAAGCAGAACTTTGAAGTTTCCAAGGCATAAGTGATATGTACATGTCTATGTGCAAGCAAAGATGCTTTCGAACTCCTGGAAATTGGGCACGTCCAGCTGCATTAAACTTGCCGCTTCTCTGGGCGCCAACCTAGAAGACTGCTACGAACATAGCTGTGGTCCAAGCTCCCAGGCACTGGCAATTCTGGCAGCATCATGGAGCAGCTTAGTTTCTGGCAGTTCTCAGCTTCCTCCTGAAGTACTCGGGGGCAGCCTCATAGAGCCACTCGGCGTCTACAATGCAGAGGTCTCGCATGTAGCACTTGTTGGTGTAGAGCAGCTCAGTGTACACTACACAGGCTGGCTTGCAGTGGAAGAGGACAGATGAAGGGTGGATGGCCACTGGCTGGTGGGTGTCCGTGGTGGCATAGGTCCCGTCTGGCTGAAGCTCAGCAGTGCTCATGAAGAGGCTGTGTGCCAGGCAGCGGCGGACATTCTCCGTGTCTCCTCGGGATGACATGATTGGCATTGACAACTGTTTTAGGAGAAAGTGAGAAATGGAAAAGACCCCGTATGTAAACACTGCTCAGCAACACAGAGTAACTGGACCTAAAATGCAGCCCATACAGCAAGTCTAACAAAGTGGACTTTGACATTCAGAGGTGGTTACCGCAGATGCCTTAGGGATCAGCACGGTTGGGGAAGGAGGCACAGTGGAGGGAGGATGGACTGAAAACAGGGACACTACAGCCTGGGAGAGTCAGGACTGGGAGGGAGACATTCAGGTAAGTTACCAGACCACAGGCAGGTCAGGTCGATGACCCATCCCCTCACCTAAATATCCATCAGGACACTCCAGGAAGGAAAGGCCTTTCCCTCTCACTTTGACTAGTCACCATCTCCTCTTCGCAATTCATCAAACACATGCGGACAAATTAATCTTCCTAAAATACTACTCGGATCATTCTTCATCCACTCAAAACCTACAATGTCTCTATTGCTCCTGGCAAAACGATGCAAGCTTCCTATGGTGAAGCTGCTATGAACCGCCCAAGCCCACCTCACTGGTCTTTCCTCTCGCCCCTTTTCTGTAGACATCCTATGGTCCTCTGTAATAGACTGCCCTCTCTTCCCGAGACCCATCCATGACTCCCACCTCTGTGCCTTCGCATGTGCTACCCTAATACAAATGCTGCCCTCATCGCTGCAGTGAGAATGTCGGTTGTCAGTCAATTTCCTTGCTCTGCTGCCCTTGCTGAGTGGGTCAGGGAACCTCACATCCTGGCCATGGCTGAATTGACCAGCAGCAGACCTAAGCTGGCAAGCTTCTCTCTTCTAGGCATTCAGGTCTGAAGTGGGAAATCTAATCAATCTCTGTTGGCTCTTGAGTGTAGAGGCCACGTAAAACAATCACTTGAAGGCAAGAAGAGGAAAGGAAGCATGCTGAAGGCAGACAAACCAGAGGACCAAAATGTTTACATTGTGTAGTGACTTAAAAACAAAATAAAACAAAACAAAAACCCAAAAAAGGACCAGCATGTCCAGAGAAAGCAGCTGCCTTGGCTTCTGATGGCTTTTTCTAGTTCCTTATTCCAGTTCTTGTGGGGCGTGACTCTATTCCCAAAGGTTCCAAGAGATACCTCTTTATCCACTGAGAAATCCCTTTTTTCCTTTACAGATGGCTCAGGGCTTTTGTTTTTGGCAATCCACTAATCCTGACCTGATGACAACACTCTATATTTCCTCATCTGTCAAGAGGTAGCTCAACTGTCACCACCTCCAAGAAGCCCCAGAGACTAACTGATGGTCTCTCCTTCCAGACTGCCAACTCCACTGCTCACTGGCTGTATGATTTGGAGCAAGTTACTTAACTTGCTTAGACTTAGTTTCATCATTTGTGAAATGGGAACAATAAAAGACAGCCTTACAGGGGAGAAATGAAGATTTTAAATAAGGCAATCACACAAAAGGTATGTGAAACAGTGCCTGAATAAGTGCCTCATAAACAGTGATTATTATAATTATTATTGTTTCCTTGCATGAATTATTTATATGTATGTATATGTGTAAGAGATTTCACCCTCTAAATTATTCCTTAAGACACCAAGTCTGAGGCATGTCTGTTAGATCCCAGGACCTTGATCAGTGCTTGGCATATAAAGAGGCATATTTGACCACTGAAGAGTCCCAAGTTCATAACTAATAGAGAAGCAACATTTCTACTGTCAATAATAAATTGAGGAAATGCATGAAGTCAAGAGACAGACTAGCAGGAAAACTGTTTAAGTACCAGAGGAGTTGGAAAAAATCTGTAAAATACAGAATAAAATAGGCTAATAGCTCTAGTGCTAATGATAGGCCATTGACATCAGACACAGGCCTGGGTACGGGCTACAACTGTCTCTGAGGAGCATGCACACAGTCTGCACTGAGGAGGCTGTTTCAGAAGAGGCCTTGTGCACAGAAACATTCACCACAGAGTTGTTTATGACAGCAAAAACAGGGACATTGTGTCATTGCTCAACAACAGGAGAATGCTTACGTAAGCTACCCTCCACCTCTGACGTAAAATGTGGAATGTCATAGAACTATTAAATATACCATGGCAGGACTTTAAAACATCATGTACTCTAAGAGAGAATATAAGCTAATATAAAACTTTGTGGGGGACACTTCGGCAATACCTATCAAAATCTAAATCCCCCAACTAGAAATTCATTCTATGTGCACCAGAGCACGATAGTATTTTAGGAGGATAGTCATTATAATACAACCTAAGTATCTATTATTAGACGCTTGTTTAAATAAACTGTAATGCATACAGCGAAATGCTATGAAATCACTAAAAGGAATGAGATAGACTGCAGACATTGAAAGAGCCCAGACACAGTGAGTATTCAAGAGGTGTGCCAAGTATCAGTCCAATCAGCTGGGCCCCAAAATAAAATTTAAATAAAAAAAAAATAACAAGTGGAAAAAAGCAAGTTGCAGAACATATATATTTGTTTTAAAAGGAGAATTTTATACACGCATCCATGTGTATGTGTGTGCACATATGCACATGCAGATATGCGCAGATATATGCAGAAAACACACATACACAGAAAAAAAATTCTAGGATCTACGCCACACTGTTAACAGTGGTTATATCTGGATTGGCAGGATTATGAGAGACTTTTAAACTTTCTGCATTATATAACACTATTTTCTGCATGTGTCAATATTTAACAGTTATGCACTGCTTTTTTATCTGAAAAAAAAATAACAAAGATATTCCTACTAAAAAAAATTCTTAAGAAGAATTCTAATAACATTGGGAAATTCATATGAGGTTTATAAAAGCTGGATATAAAGTATACATACAATGTAACTATGTAAAAATGCATTAAAAAAACAGGGCTATTAGGAATAGACCAAAATAGTGAAAGGTGGAATTGTGGGCAATTTTTACTCCCCCCCCCCCTTTTTTTTTTTAAATAAAAAGATGACTGGCTAGGGGATCTTAACCCTTGACTTCGTGTTGTCAGCACCATGCTCTCCAAAGTGAGCTAACTGGCCATCTCTATATAGGGATCTAAACCCGTGGCCTTGGTATTATTAGCACCACACTCTCCCAAGTAAGCCAGGGGCTGGCCCTTTTCTTCTTTATTTTAAAATTTTTCTACAATCAGAATTCCTTTTATAATCACTAGCAATTAAAAAAAAATTAAATAAAAGTATACAAAATTTTTAAAAAGTATATAGAATTTAAAAATTTTCAGTTAGGGGCTGGTGAGTTAGCTCAGTTGGTTAGAGCATGGTATTGTAACACCAAGGTCATGGATTTGGTCAAGGCCAGCTGCCAAAAAAAAATTTTTTTTTCCCACCTAGAAAAAGTGATGCTTTAGTCCCCCAAAGAACACCGGGAAGAGACAATACCTTTAAGCAGATGTCCCTCAACTGTGCTCTGACTTCAGCTACTAGCATCATATTCTTACTGTTGACAAAATTTTCTTTGCACCAGTCCTGAATAGGAGAAAAAGAGATATCACAATCTTCTCATTTCTATAGTGAAAAAAATTATAACAAAATTTTTAGAATTTACAGGGAAAACTTCAGGTGCCAAAAAGGAATATAGGAAAATATCGTTATTTCAAAAAAGCATGAACCATAAGGGAAATTATTTAAAATTTAAACTAAAGTAAAACTAAAATTTCCTTATTTCAAATCACATGAAAAAAGCTATAGACCGGGATATTTATTTATATCTCTATACACAATAAAGGATTAGTACCTCCAGAATACAGAAAAAACTACAAATCAATAAGAAAAAGACCAACAACCCAGTAGAAAAATGGATAAAGGATCTGAACAGACAATTCACAGAAGAGGAAATATAAATGCCCAATAAACTTATGTAAGGATTCTCAATCTCTTAAAGAATCATGATGGCCGGCCCGGTGGCGCACTGCTGTAGTGCGCCGCTTGGGAAGCGTGGTGGCGCTCCCGCCAAGGGTTTGGATCCCACATACAGACCAGTTCCCGCTCACTGGCTGAGCGAGGCGTGGGAGCAACACCGAGGGCTGTGATCCCGTTGCCGGTCCTGGTCCAGTACGGGGGCTACACTGAGGGTTGCGATCCGTTGCCGGACACGGAAAAAGACCAAAAAAAAAAAGAATCATGACAACAGAGTTTAAAATAACTGAGATAAACTATTTCACATCCATCAACATAGCAAAAATTAGTCATTCTAAGAGTTGGTGAGGATGGTGGAAATGGAAACTCTTATACATTACCATGGGGAGTATAAAGAGGCATGAACAACTTTGGGGAGCCACCTGCCAGCCTTGTAAAGCTGAGATCCAGCAATCCCAAACCCCAGCAGGTCCCCTCCCCATGTGCATGAGACCTGTCTGGGAGGTTCACGCAGTGCTGGAAGGGGAAAGAAGCTGCAGAAGGATAGTGGAAGAAAACATTTACATTTCCAGTATATCACATTGATGGATATGAAGTACAAGTGCACTCTTGCTCACAGGGAACACGCCAACCACAGGACAGGGCTTACATACGGGAGAAAGGACTAGGAAAGGAGCAGCCTGGGGCATTTACTGTATCTACAACATTTTATTTCCTTAAAAATGAATTGAGGCAAATATAGTGAGAAGTTTATAAATGCTAAAACTGGGTGGTGGCTTTTTTTTTAAGTGTTAGTGTGCACACTATGGTACAATTACTGAGTTTTGTGATATAGGAAAGAATATATTGCCATTTTCCATCTTGGTCCAAGGAACTGAAATATCATATACGTAAAGTCTACCATGGAGAAAGTTAGGGGCATGTGGGGGGAAAAAACCATTTGGTGGCAAAGAAATTGAGTTACCAAATATTTAATTAACTTGCCCACATTAAGTACAAACTGTACAAAGTCTAGAATTACCTTTTGTCCCCGGAAATCTATCCATTATTCTGAAATGACAGCTGGCATTCTTTTTGTGGCTCTTTGGATGGTTCAGTCAAAAAGGGAAGGTGCACTTAAAAACGCATGTCTGAAAGGAGCTATCACTTAAGAACAAACAAGAACAAGGCTCACCTTATTTCCGCCTAAGTTTTTGAAGGTCCGATAGATATTGAGGAGGGTAATGTGATCCCCCTCGCTGGATATGAACTTCTTCCGGACACCCTGCACTTCATCTCGCCGGGATGGAGGGTTGTAGAGCACGCTGTCCACAGACAGCAGAGAAACAATGGTCAGGATCTCCTCTGTACAGTGGAATTTTGGGGAAAGGAGGATGGTCTGTAAATTAAAATTAGAAATTCTGTAAACCTTGTCTTTTCCTAGTTTCTGAATACAGTATTTCTGTATGTTGCTTTTGCAGCTTCCCTTCTAAGGAGTTAAAGGGCAGGTGTCTCTAAAGCCTTGACTATGTATGTTAACGTAATTTTACTTTTTTCTAAAACAGATGACTGCTTTCCGAATCAGATGACTGATTCCGAATTCCTTGTGGGTAGGACTCATGACTTAACATGGCTTTGAATCCCATAGAGCACATAAATCAGTGTCATACTCAAAGTAGGGGTTGGTAATTATTTAAGAGAAAAAGTAAAGATTAATCTAGAAGCACTGGGTTCAGGGGTCTACTCTGGGATGGCTAACCTGTAATGTACAGAAAAGGGACTGAGGAGAGGGTATCATTTACTTTGGCAAATTTGGGTTCTAAAGGAAATGCTGCCATCTTTCTTCCAATTGGAGTCAGGGTAAGCTGGTCATCCTTATGTTCAAGAGCACCTAACAGGTCCAGTTGGGCAACGGCCGCCTGAATGTGATCTAAAGAAAGAGACATAAAAAGGAGCCAAAAATCCAAGAAAGGATGAAGTTACAGCTAGTTCAGTACATCTGGGAGCTCTTGATAACTGTACATCAAACAACAGCAAAGATCACAGCCACCAATGCCCCCCTGACACACTTTCAAAGCTGTTAATGACATCACTGTCTTTGGTTCAATTTCCTTTTTAAATGATGGCCTGTAATTTGATGATATGTATGTAAATTTTGAACACACACCCTCTGACCCAGCAATGTTACACTTATGAGCGTCACTTGCAGATAAATGATACATTGTACAGAGACCCACATCAGAAGTATACACATAACAATGGAAACATCAATTGCCTTAGAGGCCACCTGGGAGGCTGGAAGACAAGGGAATGAGAAGGAAACTATTTACTCTCTTATACTTTTTGAATTTTGAACCATGTAAATGAATTACCTATTAAAGAATTAAAAAACATTTCTAAGGCTGTAGTAAATACATACATTACTGATAGGGAATGATCTGTAAAATGTAAAGTGAAAAAAGCAATGTTCTTTTCACTGCTTGTCTAGAGCAATGTCTGTCAATAGAAGAGACGATGAATGCATTATGATTTATCTTAGAATGGAACAGCATTTAGTGGTGAGAATGCACAGACACAAATAAACCTGACAAAACTTGCTACACGAAAAGAGAAGGGTACTAAAGAATAAATATATAAACATACAAATGGAAACAACAGATTGCTTAGGGAGACAGACGCATGTAGTAAAATATTAAAGAAAAGAGAATTACAAAAAAATATGCAAGAGTGGTTACCCCAAGGAGGTGGGAAGGATGCAAGGGGGGCCAAAGAGAGGTCCCGAGAGCTTCCATGGCACTGGTAGTGGGTACATGGGTGCTGGTTTTATTACTCCTTATACCTTACATGTTATTCCTTTATTTGTAGGAATTTATCAATGAAAAGAAAAAAAAATCAAGCATATAGCAGTTACAATGTATGTGGCTATTTGTGTTTTAAACAAGATGACATAGGGCTGAGCCTGTGGCGCACTCGGGAGAGTGCGGCGCTGGGAGCGCAGCAGCGCTCCCGCCACGGGTTCGGATCCTATATAGGGATGGCCGGTGCGCTCACTGGCTGAGCGTGGTGCGGCCGGTCTCAAAAAGGACAAAAAATAAATAAAAAAAATAAACAAGATGACATATATTCACATATGCATAGTTTCTCTGG
>NW_007727034.1:316996-330451 GCF_000696425.1 Galeopterus variegatus
GGGGTGGGCGGGGGGCGCGCGGGGGGGGGTGCGGCGCTGGGAGGGCAGCGGCGCTCCCGCCACGGGTTCGGATTCTATGTATAGGGATGGCCGGTGCGCTCACTGGCTGAGCGTGGTGCGGCCGGTCTCAAAAAGGACAAAAAATAAATAAAAAAATAAACAAGATGACATATATTCACATATGCATAGTTTCTCTGGAAGACAACTAGAAAATGGTCACAGTGGGTGCCCTGGGAGAGAACTATGAACCTGAGAATCAGTAAACAAGATGACATATATTCACATATGCATAGTTTCTCTGAAAGACAACTAGAAAATGGTCACAGTGGGTGCCCTGGGAGAGAACTATGAACCTGAGAATCAGGGTGGGACCTATGCATACCTATCAGCTGTTTACTTTTCCTTTTTTCTTTTCTTTTCTTTTTATTTTTTTTAATAAAATACCAGTTGCATTTCTCCCCTTGAAGAAAAAAAAAAAGGAAAATGGTGTGTTAATGAGATGCCAACGGCCAAAGCTACCATCATTAAGAATCCCAATTAATTTTTTCTTCCTCCATGGAGAGATTATCAATGAAAGGTAGCAACTGATCAAATTCCAGTTGAAAGCAAAGAAATTCAATCTTTTCAGTCCTTTTGCTGACAAAAGTACAATTTCATTGGGTTTCTGCTGTATTCCATGGAACCCTTGATGACCTTCACTGGTTCCAGAGGTCAAGGAACCTGACTGTGAGTCCCTACATGATGGTGCAGACAGCACAGACTCTCCTTTTATGATTTTGAGACACTTCTCTGATAGTTAATGTTGTTATCCACCAAATTAAACAAAAAACGACGACCAAAATATTTTTTGAAAGTCCACGTGTTGTTCTTTGTCTACTTGTCCACTTTCTGCTACACTGAGAATTCCACTTACCAGGAGATGGTTTGGACATGAAATCAAAGGTGAGCACATTTGGGACTTTCATTGCCAGGAGCTGCAGCATCACACTCGCCAGGTTGCACCTGTGAAGAGAGACAAGGGTTGTTCATCTGTCCTAATCCGCCAGCCAGTGGGTCAGAACTGATCACTGAGGAGTGCCAGTGAAAACTGCAACTCTGGGAAAACTTGAGCAAGCAAGAGAGATGCAGGGACAGATGGCAGGACGTAGGAGTAACTCAAGCCTACCTCTGAATCTCTGGCACGGTCGTCTTCTCAAACTTCTCAAACTCCTCCTCAGTGTAGAGCCGGTAGCAGATGCCACTGTCCTCTCTGCCAGCCCTCCCTGTGCGCTGCCAGGCCTGGGTCTTTGACACCCGCTGCACAGCTAACACCTCAAGACCACTGTCTGGAAGGAGGACGGGCCCCATTAGTGCCACGCTCATCACTGTTGTTTCTACAGTGTTGACAAAAAGAAGCATTCCCCAGAACACCAGTGATTCTTTCTGCAATACAGGGGTCCACAAAAACTCAAAGCTAAATTAGAAAATGCAAAACCAGACTGCTCTGCAGTGGTTTGGCCCCACAGTGAAACAGGCCTTGCAATAAGCCCTGTGTGAAATCTGTTACAAAAACATCAGAAAAGCCTCATGCTCATAGCAGGGAGCCAGAAGAGAAGATTACAGGATGGCCAACCACCCATTTTGCCTGAGACTGAGGGTTTGCCTGGGTTGTGGGACTTTCGGTGCTAAAACTGTGACAGTTTCTAGCAAACTAGGATAGTTGTCACCCTATCAATCAATGACTCAAATTTTTTTTTTGGGGGGGCACCTGGCCAGGAGGGGGATCTGAACCCACAGCCTTGGTGTTACAAGGCTGTGCTCTAACCAAATGAACTAAATGACCAGCTCCTGACTCAGAAATTAAGTTCCTCAAGTCACCTGTGTGCTTTAGCCTCCCCCCAGATCTAGTATAAAACAGATAATATGATGTTTGTTTCCTAAGAGTAAATGAGATTAATTTTCTTGATAAAGGTGTATTCTGCGTCAGGTACTAGACACGCAAGCTCTTTCACAAACAGATTGAGTATCCCAGACAGAATAAACATGAAAAATAATTACAAGATAAATTTACAGGTAAAATAATAGAAAAAAATAGTGATAAGACTCTTACCCATGCTTGGGACCTGAAATTTCAGATTTTGGATTTTTTTCAGATTTTGTAATATTTGCACATATATAATGAGGTATCTTGGGGATGTAGACCCAAGTCTACACATGAAATTCATTTATTTTTCATATACACCTTATACACATAGCCTGAAGGTAATTTTATACAATATTTTTAATAATTGTGGGCATGAAAAACATGATCTGTCACATGAGGTCAGGTGTGGAAGTTTTCATTTGTGGTTTCATGTTGGCCCTCAAAATATTTTGGATTTTGGAGCACTTTGGATTTTGCACTTTCAGATTAGGGATGCTCAATCTGTACATTATCTTCTAGGAGATACACGTGTGAAAGTTAGCATCCTCCAATGTTTATAGAGCATTCAATTAAATATTGGGGAATGATAATTTCAGTTACCTCAAATCCTCTGTAGAATAAAACAAAGTATAAAACAGACGCGAGTAGAAATGACCTGAGCAAGCTTCCAACTGCGCACTCCTAGGAGATAAAGTGCTCACTCTCCACGCCTCACCCCAGCCTGGGGATCTGTTTCCTTCCGGGAAACCTGGGAGCTCAAACCAGCCACACTCAAATACTATTTCTGACAAGAGGCTTTGATTGGTATCAGGCTGTCCTGCCTTACAGCCATCATTCTTGCCCAGCTTCTTGGGGGGTTTCAGACCCTCTGCCCAGGTCCCTGACCCTCTGTCCCCAAGTTTGCTGATCCCAGGCTATTCTTTCCTGCCTTGCCTTCTTGTCTCACATACCTGCCTCGGGTTTCCTACCTGCACTTGACTTCTGGATTGCCTCACTTACGGTGCCTGCCACCCACATCTTGGGGGCAAACATGAAGTGCTCATTTGGGGGAAAACTGCAGGACTACAGTCTCAACAGTTGCTCACTACACACAGGAGAGACATTCATGAGCTACAGATTCTCACCAGGGTTATACTTCTTTGCTTTAACCATGCCCGTGTCAACTACATATTTTATTCCTGTAATGGTTATGGAGGTTTCAGCGATGTTGGTTGAAATGATCACTTTGCGATAGCCCTAAAAGGAGGAAGAAAACCAAAAAGCCATATGACACACGTATGATTCAGAAGTTTTGATATATATTCTCACCATTGATTGCCACAATCCACTCATGACCAAGTAAAGATGACTTCATTATTAAGAGTGGTCATTAATATTAATGGCCGGTCATTAAATTGGGCAGGGAGAGGAAGGAATGCTGCAGTCCTAAAGGTTAATCTGAGACGATGAGATGTAGTGGAACAAGCACATGTTTCAGAAGCAGGTAGATGTTATTTGCTGTGTGAGTAAGTAACCATTACTTCTCTTTTGGGGGCCTCAGTATCCCTGTGGGATCATAACCTACCTTGCTGGTTCCTGTGAGGATGACAGCCAGTGTGTGTGTGTGCGAGCACTGTGCCAGGCACAGCAGAGGGTGCAGGACAAATGCGGTTAATGCTGGCCCTTAGAAGAGTCACTCATTTATCATCCAGCTTTTGCTTTTGTACTCTCCCTCATCCCCGGCAACTGCTTCCCTGTTATCACAGGAGGGCTGTGGCTGCGGCTGGGTGTTATATTCCTATGCCTTCTGAACTAGTTGATCTGCTCCCTAAGCATCCTGTCCCATACACCTTATCTGGAGCCTGGTGACAGGCACACAGGCCCCACTGGTGGATCCATCTGGGTGCCCAGGGATGGGTCTGGACAGAAGAGATGGTGCACTCACCTTGGGGGCCCCTTGGAAGACGCGAAGCTGCTGTGCATAGGGCAGGGAGGCGTACAGAGGAAGGACCAGCATCGAGGGGCAGCTGTCTGGGAGGTGCTTTGCAATGTCTCGGCAGGTCTTGCTCATCGCTTCGATCTCCTCCTGACCAGTGAGGAACACCAGGATATCCTGAGAAGAAGGGGCTTCCTATAAAAAAGGTAGAGTGGGATTATTAGGCACTGATGGAAAACAACAATGGTCACTGACGATGTTTCCCAGAGTTACTTTTCTTAAAAGAGAAATGTAATGGAGATGTAAATGAGCCTAAACATTAATGTCTCCCTGGGAGAAAACCCTTGCCAGCAATGCATAAAACTGTAACACGTGTGAGTTAGTGAGCTATGTTTAAAAACCAATTGAGGAAATTTTGAAAGAGAATCACCAGACTGCTTTTAAATACCATGAAAAGCACAATCAGGCAAGCAAAATCTGCATAAAGCTTCTTTCCTTTCCTAAGCAACTTGAAAGATCAAGTTGACAAAAGAGAACACAACTTGGGGAAATCCTAATCAACGGAAATGACCAGAAACAGTCATGCTAAAAAAGGAGCCCTTACTAAAAGATGCCATCAAAAGCACTTTCATACTCCCAAAAAGTACACTATACTTAGACAACTGCTTTCGACACTGAGGTTTACTGGTTTCTTCACCGTCAAAGGCAACGACATCCAAAGGGTTAATGACATGCCCATTTACTTAATCTTTGCTGTCTGTTCAGACACATTAATTTGTAAAGTGCTTTATGGCAAAATCATTTTTTACATGTTTAACATTAATTATATATGTGTGTATATATGTAAATGTACATATTCATATGTATGTATACTTGGGTGGGCAGTATTAACAGGACAAATGTTCAGAGGTATATACATACAGGCTGGATAAAATCTAAAAAATTTTTTACATGTTTAACATTAATTATATATGTGTGTATATATGTAAATGTACATATTCATATGTATGTATACTTGGGGGGGCAGTATTAACAGGACAAATGTTCAGAGGTATATATATACAGGCTGGATAAAATCTAAAACAGTGAACTTCATCTGTGGGAGAATTCATCAAAGCCATCATGTAACCTGAATCCACCAGCAACCGTCAGTCATGAAAAGTCCTCAACAAGTTTGTAGTTAATGGTTAAACAAGGCCCAAATACTATCAAAATAACAGTAAAGGTCACTGTCCCAAAAAAGACAAAGACAAAGGGAGCCAACTGGGTTCAACCCATTTTTGAAAGATGGAAGAGATGGGGGAGAGGGGCTGAATGACTTGGTGGTAGAGGAAGCTACCACCTGGGTGCCTGCTAAGGGGAATGGTGATAGCGGATGAGTCAATTTCCCTTGAGGAGACAGAAAGGCTCAGTGCTCAAGGGAGCAAGGCAGAGGTAAGTTGTGAGAGAATGAAAACCCAGGGGCTGGCTCAAAGTCTGGGTACAGTGTGATTAGAGCCCCCTGGTTCCCTCCTACCCAGCTCAGCCAGGAGGCTGGGAAGCCACATGATGCCATAATGGACTTTACCAGGGGAAAGAGTCAAGACAACAGCTGCCCAGTGACCTAGAAGAGCCACCTATTCCAACTGGACAGCAGCATTGAGGACTCCGGGAAAAGATGGACTGTGTTTGAACGAAGAACAAATATTCATGACTGGAATGTGAGAGGTGTTGGAACATTTGGGAAAAAATTAGCTATAACTATAGAAAACTTGCACAATTGTGTTGTCTAAGAAGGTATAGGGTGGTATGCTGCTAGCAACATATGGTCATATTTTATATACTGATACTGGATTTAAAAACACATTGTGAACACCGACGTTGAGAGGGAGGAGACGAGAGTGGGGGGGAGGGGTATTTCTAAATCCTTATCTACTTTGGTGAGAAATTAGCATATAATGCCTAATACCGAGAAATCAAGAAACAGCAATATATTATTGTCTTCATTGCTGTGGGGCGGGGGAAGAAAAAAAAAAGAAATAGCTACAGAATCACGGTATTTAAGACATATGAAAGTATCCAGAGGCAACAACTATGGGATTGAAAGTAGTTACCCGAAAAAGTGGTAATCTGCAATGGGAAGTAAAAGCAACGGCTATTTTAAAATTACGAGCCTTTTAATATTAACTACTTGACTTTTTAAAACTTCAGACTACACATGCATCACTTAGTAAAAAATAAAAATTAACTCTACAGTTGGTTCAAGACCAGTGTTGGTAACACCAAGATCAAGGGTTTGGATGTCCATACTGGCCAGCCACCAAAAAATAAAATAAGTAAAAGTTAATTTTAAAAGTTTGCTGCTAAATTTTCTCAGAAAAGTAACAGAAAGTTAAAAACAGTCAATTTTAGGGGCCGGCCCGGTAGTGCACTGGAGAGTGCGCCGCTTGGGAGCGCGGCGGTGCTCCCGCTGAGGGTTCGGATCCTATATGGAGACCGGTTCCCGCTCACTGGCTGAGCGCAGTGCGGGCGCAACACCGAGGGTTGCGATCCCGTTGCTGGTCCCCGGTACGGCCCCGGTCAGTAAAAAAGACAAAAAGGAAAGANATTTACTTAATCTTTGCTGTCTGTTCAGACACATTAATTTGTAAAGTGCTTTATGGCAAAATCATTTTTTACATGTTTAACATTAATTATATATGTGTGTATATATGTAAATGTACATATTCATATGTATGTATACTTGGGTGGGCAGTATTAACAGGACAAATGTTCAGAGGTATATACATACAGGCTGGATAAAATCTAAAACAGTGAACTTCATCTGTGGGAGAATTCATCAAAGCCATCATGTAACCTGAATCCACCAGCAACCGTCAGTCATGAAAAGTCCTCAACAAGTTTGTAGTTAATGGTTAAACAAGGCCCAAATACTATCAAAATAACAGTAAAGGTCACTGTCCCAAAAAAGACAAAGACAAAGGGAGCCAACTGGGTTCAACCCATTTTTGAAAGATGGAAGAGATGGGGGAGAGGGGCTGAATGACTTGGTGGTAGAGGAAGCTACCACCTGGGTGCCTGCTAAGGGGAATGGTGATAGCGGATGAGTCAATTTCCCTTGAGGAGACAGAAAGGCTCAGTGCTCAAGGGAGCAAGGCAGAGGTAAGTTGTGAGAGAATGAAAACCCAGGGGCTGGCTCAAAGTCTGGGTACAGTGTGATTAGAGCCCCCTGGTTCCCTCCTACCCAGCTCAGCCAGGAGGCTGGGAAGCCACATGATGCCATAATGGACTTTACCAGGGGAAAGAGTCAAGACAACAGCTGCCCAGTGACCTAGAAGAGCCACCTATTCCAACTGGACAGCAGCATTGAGGACTCCGGGAAAAGATGGACTGTGTTTGAACGAAGAACAAATATTCATGACTGGAATGTGAGAGGTGTTGGAACATTTGGGAAAAAATTAGCTATAACTATAGAAAACTTGCACAATTGTGTTGTCTAAGAAGGTATAGGGTGGTATGCTGCTAGCAACATATGGTCATATTTTATATACTGATACTGGATTTAAAAACACATTGTGAACACCGACGTTGAGAGGGAGGAGACGAGAGTGGGGGGGAGGGGTATTTCTAAATCCTTATCTACTTTGGTGAGAAATTAGCATATAATGCCTAATACCGAGAAATCAAGAAACAGCAATATATTATTGTCTTCATTGCTGTGGGGCGGGGGAAGAAAAAAAAAAGAAATAGCTACAGAATCACGGTATTTAAGACATATGAAAGTATCCAGAGGCAACAACTATGGGATTGAAAGTAGTTACCCGAAAAAGTGGTAATCTGCAATGGGAAGTAAAAGCAACGGCTATTTTAAAATTACGAGCCTTTTAATATTAACTACTTGACTTTTTAAAACTTCAGACTACACATGCATCACTTAGTAAAAAATAAAAATTAACTCTACAGTTGGTTCAAGACCAGTGTTGGTAACACCAAGATCAAGGGTTTGGATGTCCATACTGGCCAGCCACCAAAAAATAAAATAAGTAAAAGT
This sequence comes from Galeopterus variegatus, assembly GCF_000696425.1. Classification (NCBI taxonomy): domain Eukaryota; kingdom Metazoa; phylum Chordata; class Mammalia; order Dermoptera; family Cynocephalidae; genus Galeopterus; species Galeopterus variegatus. The sequence goes on from NW_007727034.1 coordinate 324,845, forward strand.
TAATTTTAAAAGTTTGCTGCTAAATTTTCTCAGAAAAGTAACAGAAAGTTAAAAACAGTCAATTTTAGGGGCCGGCCCGGTAGTGCACTGGAGAGTGCGCCGCTTGGGAGTGCGGCGGTGCTCCCGCTGAGGGTTCGGATCCTATATGGAGACCGGTTCCCGCTCACTGGCTGAGCGCGGTGTGGGCGCAACACCGAGGGTTGCGATCCCGTTGCTGGTCCCCGGTACGGCCCCGGTCAGTAAAAAAGACAAAAAGGAAAGAAAAGAAAAAACAGTCAATTTTATACAAAGTAAACAAAAATAAGGTGATTGAATCACGCAAAATTTTTAAGTAAATGTTTAACAAAATGAGAAGAAACCTTGAAATATTTCTGTAATACAGTTTTTTAAAAAAAGCCTCTTAAGTTGCAACCAATTATTGGGTCAATTTCCACTTTTTTTTTTTAAATGAGGTGGAAAATATCACAGAACACCACACGTAGCAAAAGAGGCAGTGTTTCACAGACTTATTTCAGTTATATAGATTGTACCAGGTTATAACATAAAATGTGCTTCTTACTGGGGGTTACGATCAAAAAAGTCTGTAAGCCACTGCTCTAACATATGGAAGTTTTTTAGCTCAGTGGGAGAAAGATGCTGGTTGGAGGTGAATTATTGTTCTTTTCAGAGAAAATATGAGATACTATAAAAAAGGATAAAAACCTGGGCCGAGGCCGGCCCATGGCTCACTCAGTAGAGTGCGGTGCTGATAACACCAAGGCCACGGGTTCGGATCCTATATAGGGATGGCCGGTTTGCTCACTGGCTGAGCGTGGTGCTGACAACACCAAGCCAAGGGTTGAGATCCCCTTACCGGTCATCTTTAAAAAAAATAAAATAAAAACCTGGGCCGGCCTGTAGCTCACTCGGGAGAGTGTGGTGTTGATAACACCAAGGCCACGGATTCAGATCCCATATAGGGATGGCCGGTTTGCTCACTGGGTGAGCGTGGTGCTGACAACATCAAGTCAAGGGTTAAGATCCCCTTACTGGTCATCTTTAGAAAAAAAAAGGATAAAAACCTGGACATGGCAAATGAACTCCTTATTCACCTTGATGGCACAGCTCACAAACCTGTTTCACTCTGTAGCTTTTCTTTTCAAGGCCAAATGCTTGCTACCCACTGCAAGGTAAAGGAGAAGAGCACCCCACTCCATACCTGGTGGATCTGGAAGACCGAGATAAGTGCTGCGTGCAGGTAATCATGCTGAGGCTGTTTGGTGTAAAAAATCTGAATTGGATGCTGCCGACCCTCCAGGTAGAGAACGGGGGCTCCATTGAAATACTGAGAGAACAGGTCCACATCCATTGTAGCTGACATCACGATCACCTGCAGAAGAGAACGAAGAGAAGGATGGGAAACAAACACTGGGACTGCCTTGGTGTCCTTCCCATGCCTAAAAACAGATGGTTGATTTGCTTAATTTTCATCATGGTTAATTTCTTCTGTGGTTCTGAAGCAGATTGGGCAGAGGAAAACACCCTGAGGTAGAAACACAGGCCTATTTCCTTACATGTACCATACATACTTTGAGAGACAGTTTCCCCAGTTCCTTTCGCCTCTTCTGTGCAGCTTTCACCACTCCAAAGAGCACATCTGTATGGATTGTCCGTTCATGGGCTTCATCCAAAATGACACAGCTGTACCTCCGAAGCAGGGAGTCTGAAATTGCTTCACGCAGAAGCATGCCATCTGTTAGAAACTTGATCCTGGTGTCTTCTGAGGTGACATCCTCAAAGCGCACTGTATAGCCAACCTGCTCCAAGAAACAACTTACTCACTCATCAAACGTTTGTTGAATACCCACTGTGTATCCAGCATTGTGCTAGGCAATTGAGCTATCACAGTGAACAAGGCCAACACCGACACTGTCCTGCCCCTTGGGGAGCATGTAGTCTATCTGGGGAGACAATGGACATGTGCCTTTAACTGCAATTATGACACAAGGCATTACAAGGAATTTAAAAACTAACTGCCTACCTTATGCTACTTAATTGTTTCATGTGAAGCCATGTACAGATATGCAAAGATGTCCAAGGTGTTTCAGTGAAATGAGTACACACACACACACACACACACACACAAATCTCTATTACATATGGTTCTAAGAATCATTCACAATACCCACATATATGCTAGAATAATCCTTACCATTTTTCTAGAAAGATATGTAGATAAGAGATTTAACAGAAGATGCTCAAGGAAAACAACTAATTTATCCCTCTTGCCAACAGATTGTGAAAGCAAAGCAAATGGGACTGACAGCCTTTTAGAGCCTCTGATCTCCCAGTTACTGCTGAAGAACTCTGAGACAGGCCTAACAATTGTGGCAAGAAAGAAGCTGGCTACATAAACCTCTTTTCAAAAAAAGAAAAGGCAGGGAGCACAGTGGAAGAGCTGGTTAGTAAAGAAGGAAAGTATACCAGCTTCCCGAGTTCAGTTCTCTTCTCATCTGAGACTCTGGTAGCAAGAGAGATGGCAGCCACTCGCCGAGGCTGGGTCACGGCAATGACGCCCTGGCGGCTAATTCCCCCTTCATAGAGGTACTGAGGGATCTGAGTTGTCTTTCCGGAGCCAGTTTCCCCTAGGAAAGAAAAAAAGTCTCATTTAAATGCAAATTGAGGGCTGGCCAGTTAGCTTAGTTGGTTAGACTGCAGTATTATAACACCAAGGTCAAGCTTTCAGATCCCTATACAGGCCAGCTGCTAAAAACAAAAACAAAAGTTACTTAAATGCAAATTGACACAAAGTTCACCAGACAACCTGCTCAAAGTCAGAAGAAAAAGATAAAAGAAAACACTCTGAGTTGGTAAAACCTCAGGAGTATTAATCAGTGGAGTGTTAATCGGTGGCCAAACTTTAAAATTCTTTAGAATGTTTATACACTTTGACCCATAATTCCTGTAGGTAAAGTGAAAGTAAACGGTCAGGGTCCCTCAGATGTTCAGAATCTTGCCCAGCATTTGGTGTAAATACGCACGTGCACCCAGGTGTTCCTTGGTTGTCTAATGTAATTGTGCATGTGCACCCTGGTGTTCTTTGGTTGTCTGACTCCACCAAGGTGTTCCTGGATTATCGGACTTAAGTATAAAGGATGAGTGGCTCTGATCCACAATGCCCCCCACCCCTGGGATGCCACTACTGCTGTTGGAGGTTGGTGCTGCAGGCTTTTGCTGCCAGTGCCCCCGCAGCTGCCCTGGGAGGCCGTTGCCTCCGCTGCATCTGCTGTAAGCTGCTGCTGATGGAAGCTGAGGATGAGGAGCTCGCTTTGGAACAAACCTGTCAATTTGCCAACGGCTCCCGAGATCTTTCCCAATTACTTAGCTTGCGACCTGCACGTGAGGGTTCTGGTGACCCAGCCTGCCTGGCACGTGAGGGGTCTCTGAGCCTTAGCCCGACAATTCCACTTGCAGGAATTGATTCTAAGGAAATAATTAAAGATGAGTATAAAAATACAACTTCAAAGATGTTTCATTCGACTTTACTCATGACAGCAAAGACTTGGAAACAATATAAATGTTCAACAATAGGTATCTAGCATAGCTACAACATAAAATGAAATACAATTGTTATATTGATTTGGACGTACTGACATCAAGAGAAATCCACTCATACACTGCAGCCATAACAAACTCCTTGCCATCCCCTAGCTTGCCACTTTGTTTCAAATCCTCTGCCTTTGCCCACACTATTAAGGAATACCTTGCCCTCATGTTGACTGTCTGGCAAACTATGGGATAAGTGAGGCTTTAAACGCTCTCCTCTGGTGCTGCACAGGTGGCCCTCCTTTGGGCTCTTTAGTTTCTTGTTCATCTCTATTCTAACACCGACCATCCTACATTGTTCACAACTGTTTAAATGTTTCTGTCCTCCTCCAATACTGGAAGGTCCTGGAGGCAGAGAAGGTCTGTCTGTCTCTCCACGAACTTGAGCATCCTGCATACAGTAAGCACCCAATAAATGTTTTTCCTACCCTCTGTGGGTTCCTTTAACAACACCTAATTAGAACAAAGGACTCAGTAAACCTGTGTGTACCCTTCTCTTCCCTAGCTACCACTACAATTCTTTGACCTCAAACAGTCCTACGGTCCCACTATTCTTGCATTTTTCTCCCAGTCCATCAGCCCCTTCTGACTACTCCTCCTTACAAGAATCACAGACTAAGAATTTGATTATTTTGCAATCTTCCTACTGAATCCACCAGGTAAAACCCCAAACTTGGATCAATGTCTCTCTGTCCATCTTTCCTAGTCCTGCACCAGGGCAACCGAGCATCGCTAAAGTAAAATAAGCCAACTGTGCAAGGACATGAGTTTGTAGTGGGGCCAAAATGCACCTGGGCACCAACACTACCATTGATCTTTTTCTTGTTTTTGACTCCCACTCTCAGCAGAACTCCTGCACCTGTCTCGCAGAAAAAGTGAAGTTCTCAAATGTGATCTCCCTCTACCTCCCCCTACAAACTTTTTCAGTCCCACTGTTCTCAACTTCTTCCCCCAGCCCTGCAGACTCTTACAGTCTTCCTCCTATTCCAGGCCAGCTCTGCCTCTAGCCCTTGTTGCCAAGTGCACTCTTTCCCCATGCCTCCTGATCTTTGCTGCTAGCTCTATCCCATTTTCAGCCTCCATCTCTACTGAGTTTTTCCCCTCGACCTATAAATACTTGCAAGTTCCTCTCAAGTCCCCCTCCCTTTTCTCAAAACAGAAGCCTGCTCCCACTACCTTCATTCTCTCACCTCCTTCATACATACATCTCAGCCCAGTGACAGATCAGCTCTTACCCCCACGGATCTGTTGAAATAGCTCTCAATGGAATCCACAATCAATACCTCGCTTCTAAATCCAGTGGACATTTAAAAAAAATTTGGTCTACACATTACTGGGCCTTACTGTTGCATCTGCTCGTTCCCTTCCTACAAATCTCCATTCCTTTGACTCCCAGCACTCCTGGGTCTCCTTCCCTTCTTTGGCGGCTCATCCCTTCGGTCTTTCAGGAACTCCTCTTCCTTAAACGTTGGGGATCAAATCAGTCCCTGCCCTTTTCATGCACTAGAAACGACTGCTTCCGGTTCGACCGGGCTGTTTCTAACCTCCAGTCGTGATCTCCCTCTGCCTACAATGCCCTCCCTCCGGAACCATCTTCCCAGCCGCCGCCTCACAGATTAGGGCAGATTCAATCTTCTAAACTCCCGAAGCCCCCGGGGCGCCCCTCTACCCTCTCACGGGGAAGTTGTCTTTGCACACGTCGGTCACTCCCTCTGCGGCTCAGCGGCAGGGGCTGCTCAACTTTTCTCCGAGGCCCCTCTACAAGCCTGGCATAGAAAAGGCGTTCAAGTTTGTTGAAAAACAAAGCGGGGTGAGAGGCACCTAAGAAAAACTGTTCTGGCAAAGCCGGGACGGAGAGCAAGGAAGTGCCGGCGGCGCGGCCACCCACCAATGAGGACGGCGCTGTCCAGGTTTCGGAGCTGGGCCAACAGCTGCCCCCGCGCCTGGAAGATGGGCAGACTCCGGCGCTGCAGCTCCACGGCCTCACGATAGGGACTGGCCGAAGGCTGCGCCAGGGGCGGC
>NW_007727034.1:331056-349733 GCF_000696425.1 Galeopterus variegatus
CCGGCCTCCGCCGCCCGCAGTCACTAGCATCACCACTCGCCTCCCGGGAGGGCAGGACCCGGCGCGGTTCCGAGGCCCAGAACCCGGCCGAAATCTCTTGGCCGGTGGGAAGCCCGCCTCCTCCGGCATGTCGCGAGGGCGCCGCGGCGGGAGGAGCGAGCTCCCGCCCCTGGCAGGGGCCGAGAGCTAGCGCGCACCGCCCCTTCCCCGCCACGTGCTGGCGGCTCCCGGCGACCACTGATGACCTCACGGCCGCCCCCAGCCTTTAGGAAAGGGACTGCAACTCCCAGCATGCACTGGAATTTGAGGAGGCTTTCACTTACCGGGGATGGGGAGGGCAGGGTCTAAGGTACAACGGATAAAAGATGCGGAGCTACAACCGCGAAAGGCAGGTGTATAGTTCCGCGTGGCTTAGTCGTCGACGACGTCGTTCTCGTTGAAGTCTAGTTCCTTTCCAGTAGGAGAGGAAAGTACTTCAAGGAAAATACTTAATCCTGTAAAATCAACGAGGAACACTAACAGTTGCATTACTTAATCCTTTAAACAACTTGCAAGTTATATGGAAGGTACTGATAAGAAAAGAGTAATATCCCCAATTTACAGATAGTCTTTTTGGGTGGGGGCGGTGGCGGGTGACCAGTACGGGAATCCGAACTACCGAGATTACTTGCAGTCATTCAGATGTCACAAAATCTGAATTTTGAAAAGGATACTGGTTATCATCTTGTGTTACAGAAGAGGAAAGCGAATTCTATGATTCTCCGACAATCCCATTTTCCTCAGAAGTGACTATCTGCCACAGTAATATAAGCAGGGAAAGAGGGAGTTCAATGGAATGAAAATTGTCTTTACCCTTCCTTTTCTCCAACTGTTTCTGCCAGACTCTCAAGTTCTCTACCTGACTCTCCAGTCCCATCATACACGCTCCAATCAATGAAAAGATTCAGGACTCCAGCAGGGAAAATGGGCTATAACTAGTTCCTCCTTCACCTCCAAAATTAAAAGCTCTTAGATGATTTGCTAATTCACCACAGAAAGACTGGCAAGCAGTTGTTTGCTCTGCATACACGAAATGTGATTTCCTGAGAATAGACTATTATCACTAATGTGATTTCCTGAGAATAAACTACATAGTATTTATTCAGCACCCATGTGCCATGTGAAGGACATCTTCTGAAGTTCATTTCGACGAAACTCGCCCTGCATGTGAGCCTGTTAAATATCCTCCTTCCCCCTTCCTCCAAGTCGGAGATAATTTTCCTCTAGTTGCTGACAGTGTATTGACCAGGGGTTACTGAAAATGTCCATGTTGAAAGAATAGCAGATACATGTTTAAGAATAAATTAATAAATTTTCACTTCCGGTCCCTAAATATTAATTTTAAAAGGCAACCAAAAACTGCAAGAGAAAATAAATGTTAACTCTCAAAATGATGGACCTTGAGTAAGTAAAAGATGGATCCCAGTCCTTTTTCCCAGAGTGCTTTCCAGAGTAACCTAATGTGGGAGTAACATGTCCCAAATGATTACAAGAATCCAGGTTGGTATATAAATGGGTGAAATCATCTCTTGACAGAGCACATGCCCTGTCTCTAGAAGCAGCCACTAATCCCTTCTAGGCTATCATACAGGTCTGCGATTGCTAGATCTTGAATTTTTTCAAGAAAAGCAAAAATGAAGATTTTCATGTGAAATCTATTTTAAATATTGGCTCTTTTTTAAAATGGTGCAAATTAAGCACATCTATAGTTAATCCATCCACAACTTGTGGCCTAATGACCCATTTATTCTGCAGCCTCACAACTGAAGACCAGAGTTGGAAAATTAAATCCTATATAAACATTAAGCCATGTTACCCACATTTCCCCCATTACTAGTCTAAAATCTGCTGTTCCCCCAAAAGGAGTCTTGTGGTTGGGTGGCTTTCATATGCAGATGATGACAAGCTAATAACTAGTCAAAGAATACCCTGGCTCTTCCTCCAAAAGGTGAAGTGTCAGACATTTTATTCTCAACTTTCCTGGGATGGCCTGTGGACTTATCTGGTCTGATCATGGCCATACCAGCTGGTGGTCACCTTGGCTTGCCTGACCACCACTTCAGTGCCTTTGATTATATTCAGTTTTGCTCCATCCCACTTCCAGAGACAATCACAAGAAACCAGGTACAAGCTTGCGAGCATACATAAATCTCTATAATTAAAAATACCAGATAATAGTTTGCTGATCAATAGAACAAAGTATTTATTCAGCACCCATGTGCCAAGCACTGTGCTAGGCACTGTGGTGGATACAAAAATTAAGACATGGTCCCTGCCCTTAAGGAGCTTACATTCTCATGAGGAAGACAAGACTAATATACATGTACTAGCTAGGAACAGTACAAAATAATACATAATTTGGTGTAAGAGTATGTCATACAGACTTGAAGCTTTACAGGGATTCAAAGACAGACAATGAAATAGATCTTTAGAGTCAAGATTTCTTGAGGAGTCAGAACAAAGCCAAGCCTTGAAGGACAAAAGAGACTTAAATTGAGATCCTTCTTAGGTAGAAGTGGGAGTAAGGTTCAGAGGACGACAAAAAGTATGCATTTGATATAGGGGCTTACTAAGAAGTCACCGTGGATTTCTGAGCAGAGAGGTGACTTGATCATATGAGGTTCAACAGCTTTAATGCAAACTCATATAATATTTAAGTAGCTTAGGGGCATCCTGCAGAACACTGATAATAATGGCAGGGTCTTGACTAACACCACAGATCAAACTCACCTGTCAAAGTAAAGCATAGCCGCAGTATAAAATACTGGCAAGATAGATGACAACAACTCTAGGAGGTCTGTTACCCAACATGGCAATAGCTCCAATATTTCCTAATTTTCAGAGGCCTCAGAAACATTGAGGGTTTCATTACCAGGATCCAGGATTTGGGTGCTCTGCTTCGAGAGATTACACAAGAGATAAGAAATATATTAGGACATATGAGAGTGACACAGAAAAAGAGCAAGTAGAAGAAACAAATAGAAATCCATAGAGGAAAAAACACACCAAAATGTATATAAAATGTATCTCCCAGGGAGATGCAATTTGTACATCCATTTATTTTTAAATGAACATATACAGTTTTTTTTTTTTTGGACCGGTAAGGGGATCGCAACTCGGCACGGTGTGGTCTGCATCATGCTCAGCCAGTGAGCACACCGGCCATCTGCATATTCAGTATTTCTATAACAAAAAAACTATGTCTTAGGTGTGCTTTTCAGTATTACTGGTAGAATCCAGGAATCCCTCAAATTATATGTGTGTAAGGATAGTTGTTCACACAATTCCAGAAATCAAATCTCACTTTTCAGTTGACTTGTATTAGGAAAAGGAAGTGTATTCTGGAAGAATCAAGATTGAGAGGCAAGTTGGGGAAGAAGTAAGGGCTTTTTATGTCCAGGTAAGCTTAGGTATCCTGCTAAGCAACACAGAGCTAGGGATGGTGGTGTTGAGACTGGCCAAACTGATAAGAGGTCAGTGATTGAAATTACCACTGCCCAAGGACACAGTGTGGTAGCATAGCATGGCATCCTGTCACTAGGACTTTATCTTCTATAAAATCAGAGAAGTCAAAATCCCAAAAGTGACTACCTTTAGGCTATACATTCAAAATGTTTCCTGTTTTACCCAGTTATTAATGTGTACAGATAGTCCCTACTTAAATGAACAGTGAAAAGATTTTAGGATTGAAATTTTACCACAAAAATTCTATTAATTGGATAACTCAAAGTTAACTCAGGGAAAACAAAACCAGAGAAACCGATTTCCAACCCCAAAACACAAAATTTAAAAAAAAGATCAAAACTCTAATTAAAGTCACTGATAAGGCTTTTTGAACAAAGACAAGATATGATAAAACTTAAGAATCCCACAAGGATTAATACATTCTAAGATTGGCATTTAAACTTTAAAAAGATTTCTTAAACTGCTTAGAAAAAAAGCAGTCCCATTGACCCAAGTTCCATAAAATTGCAACCATTATATTCAAAGTTACTTACTAGCAACATGTAAAATATTAATATTAAATTCCATTATTTATGAACATCCCATTTAGATTTAAAGACATTAAAATACTTTTCACTTCAAAAACAATCTGAAAATTCCCATTTAGGATGTTTATTATGTTTACTCTAAGCCTATGTTGATCTTTTTGAGGAAAATCTCACACTCTGGAAAGCTATCCCTTAACCAAGTAGAACTACTTACTGACAATCCAGTTTTGGGAAAGGGTCCTGTGCCTATACGCTGTTGATGAAAACTATTTGAAATCCTTTCTTTCCTGGGGATGGCCTTTTTACTCTTCTGGGTTCTCTGAATCACTTCAGCAGTGTGAATGCAAAAGTGCCGAGACCCAGGGAAGACATTATTTTGGACAAGCATTTATTAAATCACAGGCAGTAAATGCTTACTTCTGTACACCCTGTCTAATTTCTACCTGATTGGTTTACCTGACTGGTAAACCAGGTAGTTGGCTCCAAAAAGGTTCATGAAGCAAATGGCAAATGTTAACTAGCCAAAGACCCAGGAGGATCAGTTTCATGCCTGCCTAACTGATAACTGTTCTTCTGGCTCCAAAGTCAACATTCCGATTTATTTTCCAGGTCTAATAAAAATCTTCCTGTAGTTTTCCAAAAATGTGGCCATTACCGGTTTTCCTCTAGATATTTCTTAATGGAGAAATGCAAGAAGAGTAAATAAGATGCCATGTTAGCTTTCTGCTTACAGCTGACTTTTCCACAGCTGAATTCCTGCTGCTATAAGCAGTCCTCTTCCCCCTCTTTTTTCCATATCGTCTGACAACCGGAAGTTTTACAAAACCCAGAGAACAGACTGCCTAGACAACAGAAATAAATCTTCTTTCTACTGAGGTTAGCATTCTGAATAAGTGAGACTTATACAGCCACAGCATAACAGCTACATTATCTCCAATCTTGAAATGAAATCCAGTCAAAAGCTGTGAAGACACAGGAAGAACAGGCATGTAATCTGCTCTGAGCTCAGACCTATGCAGGAGAGCTAGAATACATTATCATAATTTAAAAGATCACACACAAAAGCCTTAATACAGTAAGAGAGAGATGGAATTCAGTTTTATTTTGTCCTCTCTGAAACTTCCATTTACACCATGGCCTCATCTATCAAAGAGGAGGAGGAAGAAAAAGCCCTAACTTATACCACAGAATTCAAGTACTCATGTACTTGTTAGAGGTGGCAGGCTATTTGTTTCTCCAGTTTTTTGGCTCCAAGAGATTACACTTTCAGTACCACTGTAGTGAGGAACCACTGGCAAACTGCTGGAAATGTCTTCTGGATTAGTCAGTGTACCATTTCATAAAGTGCTTCTGGAGTTAAAAATCTGCCAAGCTGTCAAAAGTGTCCACACTTTTGCAATAAAGGATAAAAGAATCCCAAGGGGTATTTCACTGAGTCCTTCCCAGCTGGGTCTTGTTATTGGCAATGCTGCTTTAACCTCCAAGGCGCTGGCCCTCACCCCAGGCGAAGCCTCCTGGCCGCTCAGGATAAAAGAATCCCAAGGGGTATTTCACTGAGTCCTTCCCAGCTGGGTCTTGTTATTGGCACTGCTGCTTTAACCTCCAAGGCGCTGGCCCTCACCCCAGGCGAAGCCTCCTGGCCGCTCATCGGGTAGTGGATTGTAATTTGGATCCTCATCTGGTGTATCAAAAATAGCCTTCCTAAAAGACAGGCGACAGACATCATTTAGTCCCAGAATCTTCTCAGGTCCAAAGTACTGCAAAGTCAGTCCAGTTCCTACAGGGTTTCCACCGATGGATAAGCATTACATCTGCTTGCCAATTATTCAGTGATCATATCTTAATGGTATCCATAATTATTTAACATTTATATTAACTTTTGCTTCCTTTACTAATTTTTACTACAAAAGCAATACATATTATAGACAAAAAAGGAAATATGAGCAAAATATCCAAAATCCCCAGAAATAATTATTGTTGGTGTTTTATTCTTCTAGAACTATATGTATGTAATCTTACAAAAGTTGGATTACACTTGTTTTGTAACCTGACTTTCACTTATCATGACAATTTTCCCATAACCAAGGTGTCACCCAAGTGTCCATCAACAGATGAATATATAGACAAAATGTGATATATACCCATAATAGAATATTATTCAGCCTTGAAAAGTAAGAAAATTCTGACATATGCTACAACATGAATGAACCTTGAGGATATTACGCTAAGTGTAATAAGCCAGTCACGACAGGACAAATACTGTATGATTCCACTTATATTAGGTATCTGGAGTAGTCACATTCATAAACACAAAGTAGAATGGTGGTATCCAGGGGCTGATGGGATGGGGGAATGGGGAGTTCTTTAATGGGTATAGAGTTTCAGATCTGCAAAATGAAAAGAGGTCTACGGATGGTGGTGATGGTAGCACAACAATATGAATGTACTTAATGCCACTGAAATGTACATCTAAAAATGGTTAAGATGGTAAATTTTATATTAGTTGTTATTTTACCACAATTAAAAAAAAATTAACAAGGTATTCCAAGAAAAATTGCTGCAGAGCATAGGAAGGGGTAGCTAATGTCCAAAAGACTTTTTTTTGGGGGGTGGCTGGCCAGTACGGGGACCAAACCCTGGACCGTGGTGTAATAATCAGCACCATGCCTAACCAACTGAGCTAGCTAACTGGCCAGTTCCCAAAAGACTTTTTAAATACTATCATATAGTAATTCAAAACCTCATTAAAGAATGAACCACTAAAGCAGCAACCTCTATTTGCATTCATATTTCTAAGTGAAATTGCCCACAGTTGAAAAAATTAGAAATGTATCTGAAAACTTTTACTTTATACTGGAGTTGGAAGAAGTATTTATATTTAAAAATGAGCTTTTTAAATTCTTACAAATTAACAACAAAAACAAACACACCTTTAGAAAAATGGGCAAAGGGGGCTGGCCAGTTAGCTCAGTTGGATAGAGCATGGTGCTGATAACACCAAGGTCCAGGGTTTGATCCCCATACTGGTCTACGGCCAAAAAAAAAAAAAGAAAGAAAAATGAATAAAGGCCTGAACAGGCAATTCAAAAAGGAAATTCAAATGGTCAATAACCATAAAAATGTTCACTTCCATAATAATCAAAGGAAAGCATATTAAAAACTGAGATTCCTTCTACTGCCCAAACATTAGGTGGGGCAGAACAAAGTAGGTACCCACACAAGGAGGTGAGCTGTAAGTGGCCCAGAGCAGGATGGGGGTCAGGGAACAGCCTGCTATGGGGAGTCAAGAGCCCAACTGGGTCATGCACATGTAGAGGTGTCCTGAGTCAGGTAAGGAGGGCATCCTCATAAGAGGGCAGCCTGGCCTGGGAAATCTGGGTAAGATGAGCAAGGCATCCACATGGGGGATGGGGAGACAATGATGAGAGATTGTTTACATATTGGGGGTAAATAAGTAAGTAAATACATTACTGATAATAGGAATCAGGTTTCTCACTGTGAGAATATGGAAATATAGACAAAAGGTGGTATATTCATACAATGAAATGCTTCTCAGCAATAAAAAGGAACAAATTACTGATACATGCAACATAGTCAAATTTCAAAAACCTTATGTTGCATGAAGAAGCCTTATACAGAAGAATACATACATATTGTATAGTTCCACTCAGGAAGTTGCAGAACATGCAAAACTAATCTATAGAGTAACAAAATCAGAATAGCGATTGTTTCTTGGGAGACAGGAGCAATGACTGACAGGAAAGGGACCTCAGGGAACTTTCTGGTTGATGGCAATTTTCTTTGACTTGATAGTTTGGGTTACACAGGTGTAAGCATTCATGAAAATTCACTAGTTGACACACTTAAGATTTGTGTATTTTGTTGTATATAAATAAATACTGAACTCTAGTTAATGATACACATACACGCTAAAGTATTCAGGGAATTAAGTATATTGGGTTAGAACGCTGGATGGAAGAATAAATGTGCAAAAAGCAAGAATAGTAAAATAGTAATTGTAGAATCTATGTGGTGGATAGATGATGTTCGCTGTACAGTTTTTTCTGATTTTCTGTAAGTTTTGAAATTTTCATAATAAAATACTGGAGGAAAAATATAGAAAGAAAAAAATTAGAATGAATCATGTGGGGTTGTACCAGAACTAGGATTATCAGTAAAAATCCTTATTTTTTAAAAATATATAGCTTAAAAATGTAGACATTTGGATCCCTGTACCAGCCAGCTGCCAAAACAAAAACAAAACAAATACAGACATATATACACTCATATACACACATATAATTGCACTGCTCTGTTCACTGAGAAGATCTGGGAACGGCAACTCTCCAATAGCAATGAGCATATCTAGCACCCAGATCTTGGCTTCTAAATACTATTCTCCACTAAAAAGGAACCAGGGATCCCTGAAGAAATAGCTGATTCCAGGACTGGGTCAAGGAGAGAACAAGACGAATCTGGGCTATCTTCTTGGACCAGAAAATTAAAAATTGCATTAAAAAAAAATGATAGGAACATGTTGAAAAAGACTTAGAAGACAGTTTCAAGGGGGTTCACATTGGCCAAATCCGGGACAGTACGAGCATCAAAATAAACAATGACAATAAAGGATTATAATCCATGGATAAAACATAAAATCATGAATCCACACAGACGTAAGTAAATGAATTAAAATTTGATAAGGAAAGAGATATTTACATAGCCTCAAAGTACCTAATTACAAAAGGAAAAAGAGTAACTTTACAGTGGAGAAGCCTGGCAGACACCTTACTCAAGTAATCAAAGTGATTACCACCACTTTGACAAATATGACAAATTGACATCCCTTGGTAACAGGCTGCATTTAGAAGAATGCAGTGTCACTTCTCTGATTGTCCAGCCAAAGATGCAAAACCTGAGCCTAAATGTGAGAGAACATTAGACAAACCAAAATTGAGAGATATTCTACAAAACGGGCCCATAATCTTCAAAAATGTCAATGTCATGAAAGTCAAGGAAAGACCATGCAGCCGTTCCAAACTGAAGGAAACTAAAGAGACATGATAACTAAACACAACACCTGAATCTGAACTGGACTCTTTCACTATAAAAAACATTATTAGGACAACTGTCAAAACTGAAATCGAGTCTGAGCATTAATTGTTTATTTCCTGATTTTGACTATGTAGAATTTTCTTGCTTACAGACAATACACATTAAAGGGGGTGATGGGACACTAGACTGACAATTTACTTTCAAATATCTAAAGGGATAAAGAAGTCCTCTGTGCTGTATTATTAATTTTCTATAAGTCTGAAATTGTTTTAAATAAAAAAAATAAAAATAAAAAATTGAGGCACCATCTTATAGCTATCCAACTAGGAAAGGGTAAATAAAATACCTCCCTTGTTTGATGAGGATGTGGGGAAATGAACACTTATACATTGCTGGTAGAAATGTAAACTCGAACATCCATTCTGGAAGGGATTTTGGCAATAAATAAAATAACAATTCCACTTGTAGGAATTTACCCTTTGAAACTAATCATGGATATGTGCAGAGATTTAGCTACAAAGACATTCACCACTTCAGTTAGAGAAGGGAAAAGCAAGAACTAACCTCAATATCCATCAATAAGGGATTAGTAAAATTATGCTATATCTATACCAGGGAATATTATGTAGCTGTTACAATTTTGTAGGATATTTATGATGGAAAGATGATTGTGACATATTAAGTTTAAAAGATTATAAATAACATTTAAAAAAAGTACACATAAAGACTGAAGAATGCATATCAAAAGTTAATAATGGTAGCCACTGCTGTATCTAAATGGTGGGATTATAGACGATTTTACTTTCTTCTTTTTGCTTAATTAGTCTACAACAAACATTTTACAACAAAAATTCACATTTTATTCCTCAAGCGAGCCCTTTTTAATGTAGTATTTCCCAAGGAAACAAAATTCTGAAGTAGAAAGAGGTCTGATAAATCAAAGCTCTACCTCAGGAAAATGAAGTGGAAAAAGAAGGGACTTGCTTAAAATCATATGGTTGGTCAGTGGAACAGCTATACCTGGTTTCTAGTCCAAAGCTATTTCCATTCTACTTCACTGCTTCTCTAACACCTACTTGGTAGGCCAGAAATTCTACTTTCAGAAACTTTCCTCCCACCAATTTTGCCCATTTTGCTATCTCACCTCTCTAAACTCAGACATCGGCATTTCTAAAACCAGCAGGCTCCTCTCTGGGACAGGAAGTCATAGTGGTCATCCAGGACAACAATTACCAGGTCACCTCCATGACATCCTGAGCCTATTAATCTTGCTCTTGCCATAACCCTGGCACCATCTGCTCCTACCCAATCCAGCTGCAGTTAGATTGCTCAATCTGCAAATATTTACCGACCTGAACTATGTGTACCAGCAGCCATGGGAGCCCCAAGAAAATACAAATCATGGACCCTATCCTGGATTGTCTGCAAGGAACATGTAACCTGGTGTTACATACTCACAAAATAGATGGGGTTTTCAAAATTCTTATTCCTCCAGGCTGATTGGGAAATACATCTTCCAAGAAAAAATATATGTGTCCAACTGCAATACCTAGAGTCAACCAGAAATAAGAGCATTAAAATTCAATTGCAGGTGGACCTACCAACATAAATTGCTTACATTTAGGATGAACGTGAGTATAATTATTAAAAATTCATGAACTAATATTGTAGTCTTTGAGATGTAACTATCAATCCCACAATAGCTATTCATGAAGGCCAGACAGAATAAACATGAAAAGTAGTTATAAACTAAATTTACAGGTAAAATAATAGAAAAAGTAGTGATAAGATTCTTACCCAAGAGGTCCACAATGATTGAGTTCCCCAACAACAAGGAAAACCCCATGAGCACCCATGGTAGAAAGGGGGCCTGGAAGTTGAGAAGGCCAAAGAAGTTCATGCGGACATATGGATTCCTTCGGCTCCACACGTAGACCAGCATTATTGTAAAGGCCTGGCCCAAGAAAACTAAGCTCACAAACAAGCCAAAAAGCTAGCAGATGGCATTAAGGAAAATATCAACATTAAAAGCATTATAGGGAAGACTGAGCAAGAGAACTAAAGATTGTGTTTTATTTTAATGAAAGTTTGAGTTGGAAAAGTCAAGTAGCTACAGTTTTACAACAGAAGACAAAAAAACGCTGAAAATAATTACTCAAAGTAATCGGGCAAAACCTGATTAAGCTAAATCACCTGGTTTTTAACTACTTCAAACTAATGTTCTGCTTTCGTGAAATTCTTGCCTCTTTGGAAAATATGTTTGTTCTTTGGTCAACAATGACATCAATGCTCACTCACCAATAGCACCTTTACAGAGGTGAATAAAGCCAGCTGGAACAAAAACATCTTGTCAGATAGTACTACATCCAAGTCTGTTATACAGATCAAAATTCTTTTTTTAAAAAATAATTTGTCAGTTTTGATAGTGACCAAATAAATGTCTTACCAACTTAGTTTAAAAGTGAAATACACCAATCAACAATGATATAACTGAGATGTTTAATAATAACCCACCTGGGTTAAAAGTTCCTCTGACTTGCTCACAATGGAAAGGCATCCTGTACAACCTCTGGGCTTGGAAAACTGTCACAGAAAGTGTGCTGTAAAATAAATTATAGTGCCCTGAAGCTAAATTTTAGAGGTCTACTTTTATCTGTTTGTTCAAAATATCTAATCAATTGTGGGAGATAAAAAAGCTTCAGGAAGAGACAGAGTGATCTTCGACACTTTCCTGTATTTTTTCTATTTGTTGAAGGATACAGTCATTAAGAATCCACCAAAAAGGAACATAAATACAAAGTCTGCTGTCCGACCTCGGAAAGAGCCTTCTTCTAGCATTCGACAGTAGCGATATCTTAAGCTCCGAGTTAAGAAAATGTTAAGCACACAGATATGAAGAAAGAAGAATTTAATGTATCACTTATACACACTTGGACACCACATTATTTGTAAGAATCCAAGCCTTCGTTTCTGTAAGAATGTTTGAATGGTTATATGATTACTCTTCTTTTGCCAGGCATTTTAGGTAAGGTAGACCAGCACCATCCTTTCAAAGACTGTCCCTGGCTGGAGAACTAATCCAGATGCTACACAAACATGCTTCCAGTCACCTATTAGACCTTTACAAATCTGTACTGTCTTTCTCATGCTCAGCCACACCCTAACCTGCACCATCCTTGCTTTTCCATGACCTAACTTGGGAGAAATCCCCATCAAGAAGCTTTGTGTGATAAACTACTTTTCCAGGACAGGCAGGCTAAGCATTTCTATAGATGAGCCAATGAGTACATTATGATGAAAAAACCTTATCAGAAACTTACTGGAATGATATGTTATACAGAAGACACAGGAATCCATCCTAGGGCAGAAACCCCGTCGCCCCTATAAAGCCCTCAGTCTACTGCAGATGAGCTGAGATGTAACTCCCCTCCTAACCCAGAGGATGGCGGTGGAGGAGGGGTGTCCTGCTCAGCTGCCCCAATTATCATTTTACCACAGCATGGCTCTTCCTCTTTCAACAAACTGGAACATAGCAAGCCTGGGAGACTTTATGGCACTGTCTTTTCAGCCAGTAGAATCAGCATCCAAGATCCAAGGAGAGATCTTAAGTTCTCAATTCCTCATGAACCCACTCCCAAAACCAGGCCAAAACTCTGTTAATTGAATTATCACTGAATTAATGTTGTGTTTTACCATTGTACCTGTTATTTTGTAAGTATGCCTCAATTAAATCACTTTTCCCCTTCCTTGGGCAGATTTGTAAGCAACTTAAGGGCAGAAAAGATACCTTGTTATGGTTCAAACCTTCCATTTGAACAAACAGTGATCTTCAAGACATTACTATCTGACCAACTACTCTATGTATCACTGACCCAGAAGCTACATTTAAGGTGGTATCAGAAATAAATAACAGGAGTAATAGTTTCTTTTTTTTTTTTTGTCTTTTTCCGTGTCTGGCAACGGATCGCAACCCTCAGTGTCGCCCCTGTACCGGACCGGGACCGGCAACGGGATCGCAACCCTCGGTGTTGCCCCCGCGCCTCGCTCAGCCAGTGAGCGGGAACCAGTCTGTATGTGGGATCCGAACCCTCGGCGGGAGCGCCGCCGCACTTCCCAAGCGGCGCACTAGCGCAGTGCGCCACCGGGCCGGCCCCAGGAGTAATAGTTTCAACTTAATATTGTATTTCCTAAGCAAACAAAGCTTTGACTCTACCCCCAGTTAACAAAGGATACAGAAAAATCATGTTAAATAAAAAATTGAATCCAACTGGTCCAAAAAATAAGAAATTGGTGATTAATCTCCATATCTGTTTAAAAAAAAAATCAAGAGAAAAATGAATTAAGTAAAATATATTACCAGGAAACATTTCCATATTAAAACAAAAGAGATGTCCCATGACTATGATGTAAGAAAGGCCATGGATAGGGTGATAATCTGTTCTGAACCAAAAACTGGGACACACAGCCTGACGTCAGATTTTTGTGTTGTTTTTAACTGGAAGTCTGAAAGATATCATTTGGATAAGAACAGGACAGAAAATTTGAAATTCTGATTGTCTTAAAAAAGCCCACACCATATGGTAAGGCAAACTGTGGAAAAAGTTTGATGGAAAGACTGGGTTAAACTGCAGAATAGAAAACAGTGCTTTCATATATGTAGCATTTCAATCTAACGAATAGTTCTGAGATACCAGAGAAAAATTTCAGGGATCTTATATAAATTGCAAAGAAATGTTTCTACATTAGGCAGTCAGAAACATCTAGAGGAAAGGATAATTCTAAGGCAAACATTCAAGTTCTAGTCTGGACAAATAGCCACCTCCCTATAGGAACCACTTTTTTCTTTTTCTTTTTTTGGTGGCTAGCCAGTACAGGAATCAAACCCTGGACCTTGGTGTTATCAGCACCACGCTCTAACCAACTGAACTAACCAGCCAACCTCCTGTAAAAATTAATGCTCTAATAATTAGAGTTTAATTGGGAGATAGGAGGGCACTCATCCTCATGTTAAAACCCCTGATACACTCTTTCCTCTCCACACCTACAATATGGGAGAGCACTTAACATTTTAAAGTGTTTTGACATAGTTTACTATCTCATGTGATCTTAATAATTCTGCGAAACAAGCAGGCTGGTACTACCATCTCCATTTCACAGATGTGGAAACTAAATGACAGGGATAATTTTTAAATGGCTTGCCCAAGGACGTGCAGCTTTGTAGTTGGAGATTCTGAATCTCATATCTAGAACCCCTAACTCCAAATGCAGATGCACTGTGTCATCAATAGTTTAACTCCAGGCAAAGTTAAGTCAAGCAAGCCAGAAACCAGCAGGAAGCAACACTTGGATCTACAGCTGCCAGCAAAGGCCATGTGAGTACTGAAGTAAAAAGGCAGTGACAAGAGATCACAGGACTGCTTTACACATCATTAAATTTTGAGAACTGCTAACCATTAAAGTTGAAACAATTCAGTTCTACATAGCAATTGCATCCAGGATTTTAAAGTCCTCATCCTATTCAGGAGATATGCATATAAATAACTGCAAACGTGAGAGATAATGTAAAACAAAGGAGGATGAATCCAAGAAGGCTACACAAAAGCTGTGTCTTAAAGGGAAGCTGGAGTTCAATGGATGTATGAAGTAAATTAAACATATCTGAGACAAAGGGAGCAGCATGTTTAGAGGGAGAATTATTGGCTTTTGGGTCTCTCCCTCACTCCAATGATAGCCTGTATAACCATCCTGGAGCAGAAAAATACATCTCTCTTTTAGCATTTTAATCACTGGAAAGGACTCCCACCGTAATCTAATAAACCAGCATGTTGTTTTAAATGATCTGATCCCTGGAAGATGGATCAATGTAAAAGCACTAACAGAACTGAGTTTCTGAACTGGGTCGTGGTGATAACACCATGGTGAAGGGAATGCCCAGGTGATGAATGGACAAAATAAGGCCATCCCGTGAGATGCTTCCTGGGCAGCCAGCTGGTCAGTCTCCTCTCAAACATTAACTCTAAACTAGCGTTACCCAAATACAGGAACTGGACACATCAAAACCATGCAGGGAACCTTAAAAATAAATATCGATTTTTAATTCCTACACTGGTGATTCTGATTTGGTACATGATGAGAGCCGGAGAATCTCTTAAAAGTTCCCTAAGTGATTCTGAAGGCTGCAGAATCACTGCTTTACATCCTGACAATAAGACTTATAATCAGGGCCAGCCCGTGGCTCGCTCGGGAGAGTGTGGTGCTGATAACACCAAGGCCACGGGTTCGGATCCTTTTGGGGGGAGGGAAAAAAAAATCAAAGGTTCCCACTGAATTCTTTTTTGAGATAGTATATGGTATAAGACTTATAATCAGGGCCAGCCCGTGGCTCGCTCGGGAGAGTGTGGTGCTGATAACACCGAGGCCACGGGTTCGGATCCTTTTGGGGGGAGGGAAAAAAAAATCAAAGGTTCCCACTGAATTCTTTTTTGAGATAGTATATGGTAGGATTTGCTACTAAACAGTAAGAAAAAAAAAAAAAAAAGGAAACGTTACTCATGGTTGTGATGTACCACTTACTTGAAAGTGTTTAAAGATTAATTCGGGATTGAAGTACAACTGAAAAGGTGTGATCAATTCCAGCTGCTAAAATGGAAAAAGAACTTCTTAAAGCAAATCAATCAAGAAACAAAATTTCATCATTTTCAACAAACATTACTAGGTCTAGCAATTTCCAACTGTCAGTTACTTAGACGGAATTCCTTTAAGCCTTCCTTTTTAGAACCCAGGAAGAGGCTGGTAAAGAATTCTCGAATTGGTAGAATTCTTTGTATCCTCAACACCTAACAGAGTTTGTTTTATGTTGCAATACTTGAGGCTGACATGAAGGCATGGAACACAGGTAGGTGGTGATAGTTTAGATACAACAGAGCAGCTGCTATGAATCTGCCATCACATGGGCTCCACCTGAAACAGATGTGTGAAACACAACTCTCTCCAAATAATACAAGACTCAAGACCCTGACACCATTAGGACTAGATGCCTGCAGCCAGCCCCTTATATCCACAGGCAATTTTCAGCTTTCTATCCTCAATTACCTAAGTTTCTTCAAGAAGTGGGCCTTCCTCCTATTAGTCACCAGGGGACCACCTGGCCATAGCCAGAGCTCTCGAACACATTTATTGGGTGGGCGGTTCCCGCTATAGGTCTGGCCTTCATCTCTCAGAAACTGACCTGACCCTTCAAGGAGCAGCACTCCCTCCTCTGGTCACTGGGTAAGGACTCTCGGGGCCACTCCGAACCCCAGAGTGAGCCTTGTACGCTTCCACCCACCCCTGGGACCAGCCCCTCTGGGCCTCCCTGAGGCCCACACCCGAGTTTCCTGAAGACCCAGTCGTATCCAGCCCGGATAATGAGAAGGTGGCGCCGCAGCTGCTCACCACAGCAGCGGTGGTGAGGACGCAGGCGGTGGTGTAGGCGCGGCTAACCGGTGGGATCTGCAGGTACTCCAGCCTGAGGCTCTGGTACGCCATTTTCCCAACCGCCGCCTGCCCCCCACTTCCCCTTCCGCCAGTAGGCCCAGGCGGCGGGGGCGGGCTAAAACCGCACCCTCTTTAGCCTTCTCGCTGCTGCCCAATCAGCGCCGCGCAGCCGGCCAGCCACCAATCGCTAAAGCCCTAAAGAAATACACCCGCCAATCACGAGTTGGGTTTCTGGGGCGCCCCTGCCGCGCTTCCCCACCCACTAATGTCGGAGAAGAGAGAAAGTACCGGTACCTTCCGCCAATCCCCGCCGGCCACAGCTAGCATTTCCCGCCCGGCCCCTTCCCGTCACCAATCGGGGTGCCCCTCCTGACCCGACAGCCAGCCAATCAGGAGCGTGGAAGCATCCCGCCTTTGCTTTCGTTCGCTTATCAGTCGGAATTTCGCGGAGTCCGCGGCGCAGCCTATCTCTAGCGCTCGCAGTGGTTTAAAGGAGGTGGCGGGAAGCTGGTGTGTGGTTGAATCCATCATCCTCATGGTCGCTACGGTCAGTGCCGCGGAACTGCATTTTCCCCGAGGGGGAGCGAAAAGGGGTGGGACTGGGTTAGGCATCACCGCCGGGGCGCTGGAGCGGCCTGACTGGTCAGCGCCGCGGGCCTTGGCGCGGGCTCCGACTGGAATGTCCCGGCGTGCAGCGGGGCCGCGGGGCCCGACGGGAGACGCCGCCGGCGGAAGCAGCTCCCGCCCTGCGTTTTCTGGGTCCTGTCCACCTGGGTCGCGGGCTCTTAGGCAACTAAACTCGCTGAGATGGCCTGGGCATTTCCCGCGTGTGATCTACAAATATTGACTAGGCTGTCCTCATCCTGCTGTCGGAAACTCTGCCTAGCAGAGAAGACGAGACGGTACAACTTGATCAGTCAGTGCCCGAAAAGAAGTCCTGATGGGACTACAAAGGAGTGAGTGGGTCATCAGGGAAGTGTATTTGAACTGGCTCTTGAAGGATATTTGGCTAAGGCATTCCTCCTTGGGGGGAGAACGTGGGTTTTGTTGGAACAAAGGGTAGCCAGATCATGGCACGAGAGGTTAAGAACATCATAACTTTACTCGATGGGCTAGGAAGAAGCACGAACGAGTTTTGGAACACCGAAGTGACTGTCAAGTCTGGTCGTATATAAGAAAGAAACCAAGTAAAAGGCTGGAGAGAGTAGTTTTTTAAAAGGATGTGAACTGGTAATTCACAGGAAAGAAACCTCCCTCATATATCACCCTCACAACCTGCTGATAAAACCATGCCGGTTTATTGCTTACCGCGGAAGGAGAGCAACACCTCGACAGACCTTTGGCAGTGACTCTTATGAAAGAAAGGCAAGATCAGAATCTTTTCAGAACTGGAAGTTTGTTTTAAAGTGGGTCTTTTAGTGAGGGGGCTTGATTAGAACTGGGCGGGGGTCATGATACGACAGTCCAGGATTGCTGGAAACAGCTAGACAAGGATTTTTTAGGCAAGGGTTTCAGAGAATCTGAGGGTGCCAGTTGTTGATACTTTCCATTGAAGTGTTGTTCCATCTTTTGGGGAGTTCATAATGAGCAATCAAGCAAGTTTGAACCATGAAGATATTACTTTAGTCTCCTAGAATAGTAAAGGTGTACTAATGTAAACATTAGATTGTGTGTGTGTGGGGGGAGAGAATGTAGGTACCATAGTTTCAGTTCTCACTGTTCAGTCTGTGTGTAGAGCTAGATTGTTCTGGTTTTCAAAAAAAGTAACAGTGTAAAACAATTTTTCACTTACCAGATTGGTAAAAGTTAGTATGTTGAATAGTATCAAGTGTTGGCAAAGATATGAGAGAAATTTCTCATATACTGCAGGTGGGAGTATAAACCAGTCTAAATGTTCTGGAGAACACTTTGGCAATATTTAGTGAAATAACGTATGAGTAAATTCTATGGCCCAGCGATTACTTGCCTGTGTAAATACCGTGAAGCTCCCTAAGGAGACATCATAGGAGGGTGTTCATTGCAGCACTTCTTTTTTTTTTTTTTTTTGTTTGACAAACTTCCCTGACTTGGGTTTTTTTTTTTTTTTTTTTTTTTTTTTTTTAAGTTTTTTTTTTTTTT
>NW_007727034.1:350733-362091 GCF_000696425.1 Galeopterus variegatus
GAATTAGTTTGTTTGTTTTTCTTTTTTTTTTTTTTTTTTAGCTCCCACCAATAAGTGAGAACATGTGGTATTTCTTTTTCTCTGCCTGACTCGTTTCACTCAATATTATTCTCTCAAGGTCCATCCATGTTGTTGCAAATGGCAGTATTTCATTCGTTTTTATAGCTGAGTAGTATTCCATTGTGTAGATATACCACATTTTCCGTATCCACTCATCCGATGATGGACATTTGGGCTGATTCCACATTGCAGCACTTCTGATAGCAAGATGCTGGAAGCAAACTTGGTGTCTGACACAACGAAAATGGACACATTAAGTGTGGTATATGCACGTGATAAAATTGATGGAATAATTCAGTCAGAACCAATGAAATAAACTTGAATATAATAACATGAAGTGATATCGCAACATAAATAAAAATGTATACTTACATATACTAAGCTATATTTTTCAAGAATATATATCTAACACCTGTTAAAGATAAAGATGAATTGAAAGGGCACACATTAAAAAACTAGATTAGGTTCCTACTAAGGATGGGAGATGAGAGATAGAAGAATAAAATAAGTAGGAGAGAACCTAGCATATGGACCAAAAATAGAGTGCCATGAAATAGGAAGTATTATTAAGTTAGTTACAAACATAGAAGGCACTTAAAAAGAACAGAATGTAGCTGGTAAGACGATGAAGGCCCTTGTAAGCCATGTTCAAAGAGTTTGAATTTGATCCTGGAGACATAGGGAAGTGTTGAAGAAATAAAAATCCTGCCAATCCAGAGATCCACAGAACAGAAAAGAAAGCAGTTGTGTTATTGTATAAGCATAGTCAGATTACAGTGCACTGTAGGTAATCTGTGAATGAGATTACAAAAACAGAAATTCTACCCTATTTATACAACCAGGCAGTTATAACCACTCTATTTTTAGCCGTTACATACATAAATTCTCAAGGTTAACAGCATCTTGTCTTCCCATGAGAAGATCTGACTGTACCTTTTGCTGCAAATAGTTTCGTAAAATCCATCTGAAATTCATCTGGTAATTAAAGTAGCAGTTTGTTTTAGCTAATTGCTTTTATTTGAAGGAATAATAAACTTTCTCTTATTTCTATGACAAGTATATGGTTTGGTTACAACTCTGAAAAAGATGCCTGGGTTAAACTTCTACAGTGACAGAGAGATGGGGTGCTGTTTTCCTAGATGTTTACATTTGAAAGGAATGACTCTCAGATCCTTGAGAAAACCTGCAGGGGTTGTAAACCTGATAAAAAAAATTTGCTCATCTTCTAATTGGAATTTTTTTCAGATGGCTAGGTTGGAAGACAAAGGAATTGAGGACATTAGTAAGGGACTAGTTAAAATGATAGATCATGGGGACTAAAATGAATAGGGAAAGAAGTGTAGTGGGAGAGACTGAGAGCAAGAACTGTCAGGAAGATTTGATATTGAAGATAAAGATATAATGTGAGTATGTGAATGAGAGTTGAAAGAATAGCATAGGAGGTTGTGGTCAAAAAGTAGGAGCAGTTGGGGAGAGAAGTTAAAAGTAGCAAGAGCCAGGTGGCTAAAAGAATGGAGATGTAGGTCAGTGAAGCTCAAGAATGTGAGATTCTCTAAGGCATTGGTTAGGTCATCTGTCTACACTTCAAAGTTGTTTAGAATAAAAACAGAATTCAGAAGATTGAGCCATGTGCCAAAGTCCTCAGTAAATGAGTGATGATGGAAATGAATAATGAGGAGAGTGAAAAGGAGGGTATAGGCTGATGGAAAGCCTCAGGGAGGCGAGGGTTTATATCCTATTGTGGACAAGTAAGGCTCAAAGTGGCATCAAGGAACACAAACTCCTTATTTTTTCTTTATTTACTTCCTTGTTTGTTTGCTATCTGTAATATGATTCATTACTTTCCGCAGATGATTTTGTTATCTAAATGAATTTTTTCTTTTTACATTTGCAGATTATTTTTCACAATCAAAAATAGCAAAGCAAAATAAGCCACGATGTCTGTTGATCCAATGACCTATGAGGCCCAGTTCTTTGGCTTCACACCACAAACTTGCATGCTTAGGATCTACATTGCATTTCAAGACTACCTCTTTGAAGTGATGCAGGCTGTCGAGCAGGTTATTCTGAAGAAGCTGGATGGTATCCCAGACTGTGAGATTAGCCCAGTCCAGATTCGTAAATGCACGGAGAAGTTTCTTTGCTTCATGAAAGGACGTTTTGATAACCTTTTTGGCAAAATGGAGCAGCTATTTTTGCAGTTGATTTTGCGTATTCCCCCAAACATCTTGCTTCCTGAAGATAAATGTAAGGAGATACATCCTTATAGTGAGGAAGAATTCCAGCTTCTTCAAAAAGAAATTGAACAGTTACAGGAGAAGTATAAGACTGAATTATGTACTAAGCAGGCCCTTCTTGCAGAATTAGAAGAGCAAAAAATTGTTCAGACCAAACTCAAACAGACATTGACTTTGTTTGATGAGCTTGAAAATGTTGGCAGAGATCATGGGACTAGTGATTTTAAGGTGAGTTTGGTGTCCCTAGTTCAGAACTCCAGAAAACTACAGAACATTAAAGACAATGTGGAAAAGGAAGGCAAAAGACTGAAAATATCTTAATTTCTAACTAGTAAAAAGAAAGAGCCTGTCAGAAATTAGAATGGTAAGGAATTTACACCAATGACTGTTCAAGCAACTGTATATTTTATTAGATATTCTTTTTTCATTTTTTCTTGTATTCCACATCTTCCTCGTTTGGTCCACTCTCCTGAAGTATCTATATACTACCTTGAACTAGTCTTTGAAGCATCTGTTCCTTAGAGGCCTCTAATAGGTGGGAAGGGATTTTTGGTTCAATAACAGCTCATTTGGGGGCATGATTGAAGAAATGAAGATATGACCAGTCAAAGATATTTGTATAGTTGTACCTTGTTCATGAGTCTTTTGTGACCTTGATCCTTTTGGCTTATTCTTTGGATGACACAAAAAGAGAAAAGGGTTAATGGGTGGCTCCTTTATTAACCAGTCATTACACTGTGGGACAGCCAACATACAGAGCTTGCTCTTGCCCAGTGACTTTTCTTACATGAGGAAGTTGATAACTTGTTGAAAGAAGTAACAAAAAAGACAACCTTAATCTTTGGTAAAAGAGAAAGAAGTTGGTTTTGTTTCCAAAATAAATCTTTTCCATGACTGAGGCCCCGGTGATGTAAGCAATTTACTATCTTGGAGTCTATCAGGAGAAGATTTTGAACAAAAATAAGATCCCACTGGAATAGAAAAGGAAGCAGAGCATACCCAATTAGTGAAATTTATATTTGCTGGCTGTTAGGAATTTATACCTGTGGGTTTTTTTTTTCATACTTCACTTAGTTTTAGAATCTGCTTTGTAGCTAATATTTAATTATCTTATTTATTAACATTCATAAGCATCAAATATTTGGTACCCTAGTGGGAATTTTTAGCTGTATCTTGTGCTTAAATTCAGTGGAGTCTAATATGTCTTTTTGTAATTGGTCCATGTGAGATGTTAGATTATCTAAGGAAAGGGAAGAAATAGCAATGATAGCTCTTAAGGTATTAAATGCCCTCTGTGTCTTCCTAAAGAACAGGATTTGGAGTTTCTCTTTTATGTAGAGAAGGAGTAACTTAGGGTATTAATATTTGTAATGAAATATTCATAGATTTAGGAAACCCTTGTTAACCTGAAATATATTCATTTTCAAGAAGTCCTTTTTCCAGTCCTCTACATTAAATATATATGTTTTAAAAGCTTTGGTTTCTGATTTTCTGCTGTCTATGATGTCATGGTATGTTTCTTTCCACAGTATGGCTTTTTCCCCAAATGAGAACTTTCTTTTCTTTTCATATTTTTAGCTTATTCAAAATTTCCTAGAGTGGTGGATAAGTTCATATCCTAATTCCTGGAACCTGTGAATGTTGCCTTATTTGGGAAAGGGGTTGCTGTGGTTTGAATGTTTGTACCCTCCAAAGTTCATATTGGAACTTAATCCCTAGTATGGTATTTGAAAGGTGGGGTTTTTGAAAGGGGATTGGATTGTGAGGACTGTGCCCTCATGAATGGATTAATCCATTCATGGGCTAATGGGTTAATTGTTTAAATGGGTTATCGGAGAGTAGACTTAAGACTTTATAAGGGGAAGAAGAAAACATTTGGAAATGCACTATTGCTCAGACTTCCCCCTGTGAAGCCCTGTGCTGCCCTGGGGCTCTGGTGAGTTCCTCTCAAGAAGGCCTTTACCAGATGTGCCCCCTGAACCTTGGACTTCCCAGCCTCCAAACCTAAGAAATTTCATTTTCTTATAAATTATCCGGTTTCAGGTATTTTGTTATAAGCAACAGAAAATGGACTAACAGGGGTTTTTGCAGGTGTAATTAAGTTAAGGATCTGGAGATAAGATCATGCTGAATTATCTGGGTGGTTCCTAAATCTAATGATAAGCGTCCTTATAAGAGACAGGCCAGGGGGAGATTTGAGAGGAGGCATTGTGAACACAAAGGCAGATAGGAGTAATGCAGCCACAAGTCAAGGAATGCCAACAGCCACCACAAGATGAAATTGTTACGGGGCACACTCAGCTCTTGGCTGAGGCTCCTCAAAATTGATATCAAACTCACAGGTCCGGCTGCCTGCCCCCAGACAAAAATAACCAAAAGTCAATTGTTTGTGACAGTGGAAGTTAGCTTTTATTCAGGAATACCAGTGACCCAAGGAGAGATGCTAGGCTAACCCATCTCTCCAGTAAACCTGAAGGAGAATGAGCAGACTAAAGCCATCTAAAGACTTGGGTTTACTAAAGGGTTTTTACATCTTTTTTTTTTCCCTGATGGCTGGCCAGTATGAAAATCCATTACTGAGGGGTTTTTAAAGGGGGGGATGAGGGAATGGAAAGTGGGAAATGGAAATTAGGAGGGAGGGGCACATGGGCAGCGAGGGCTTCATGCAAGGTTTCAGGTGCAAAGTTTTGCCAAGACTCCATCTGGTTTCTGCTCCCATTGTTGCTGTTATCTCAGGGTCTGGGTAGTACATGTGAGTCTGCAGCTTCAGGCTGGCTGGACAGATACTTTACATTCATGTTTCAGGTGCAAAGTTTTGCCAAGACTCCATCTGGTTTCTGCTCCCATTGTTGCTGTTATCTCGGGGTCTGGGTAGTACATGTGAGTCTGCAGCTTCAGGCTGGCTGGACAGATACTTTACATTCATGTAAGTAATGTCATCTTGTCCCGTATCCAAGGTTCAAAATATCAAATAACCATGGGAAAAGAGGGAATTCAGGGAAATGCATGCCAAGAAAAAAACGTTTTACTATTTGCCTACATCCCATGCAGTTTTAGGTTCCAACATGGCTTCAGTCCTGCTCACTCCAACAGAAGAGACAAAGAACAGGTTCTCCCTTAGAACCTCTAAGGGCATGAGTGTGGCCCTGCTGACACCTTTATTTTGGATTTCTGGCTTCCAGAACTGTGAGAGAATACATTTCTGGAGTTTTAGGTCACCAAGTTTGTTCTATCAGCTACAGGCCTAGTGAAATCAGAATATTAAGATATTCATAAAGATAATGCTGCCTATTAAGGAAACAGCAGCTCAGGCCTTCTTGGCCTCATTATCCATGCAGTAATATGGTTCATCTGAACACAGTTAAAATATGATCATGACCTGGATAGAAAGGTGAAATTCACAGTGTTTAGAATTCGGGGGTCCATTTTATGTTAAGTAAGTGCTCAATAATTGTTGGACATTAATTCCATTGCTATTAGTCATGGTGGTGTTTCTGCAGGAATAAATTAATATACTTGGCCCTATTATCCTCTAATAATTAAATTATCCCCTCAGAAATTTAGGAATAAATTAGGATAACGAACACCTGGTTACCCACTCCGCTTCCCACGAATGCAAGGCTGGTTTAACATCTGAAAATGAATTAATGTAATATACCACCTCAATACAACAAAGGACAAAAATCACTCCATCTTCCATCCAGTGTCAATCTTACCCAATTTCTTATTCTTAACTTCTCCTGTATATTAGATTCTATCGTTTTGTAATATCAAAACTTTAATTTCTCTAGATGCCTATTCTCAAACCTGCCCCTATATTTATCTTTTCATTCTCTCTTACTGTCAGTGCCTGTTCCCCACTATATACCCCCAAATAGATTTTTCTGTTATCTTGCTGTTGCAGTGACAGCCAATTAGGGAGACAGTCTGACATGGTATTAATAGAAACAGTAATGAGTGGACATTACTACCAGCCTTGCAGAAATGAAGAATTGTAAGGGAACACTATGACAACTGTACACCTACAAATTATATAACTTAAATGAAATACATAAATTCCTAGAAAGACATAAATAATCAAAACTGACTCAATGAGAATTAGAAAATCTGAATAGTCCTATAACAAGTAAGGAGATTGAATTAGTAATCAAAAATTTTCGCACAGGAGAAGACAAGGACCAGATGGCTGTTTTAACCATATTACCTGGGGTGAGGTGTGATGAGGCCAGACATAGATCGAGAGAGAGAAACCATGTCAGTATTAATCCCTTAATTGACATAAGTAGATCCCCACCAGAAAAAAAACCCCAAACCAAAATTCTACACATATAGCACATATGAGAAATTGTGTAGGCGATATGAAACTCTTACAAATTCATACAGGAGAGAAACCATATAAATATAGAAAATTTAGAAATTGTGTGAAGTCCTTCAGTTTGAATGCATCCATCATTCTACATCAAAGAACTCACACTAGAGAGAAATCTGATGTAAGAAATGTAGCAAAACGTTCAGTAAGAGTTCTTGTAAGACATCAGAAGATTAATGGTAGAACAACCTGAAGGGTGTAGGAATTTTATGTAGATCTTTGCCGTCATGCTATTTATAAGCAGAATTCTATAGAAGCACAAACAAGCATATTATAAATAAATATGCATTTCTTAGAGCAGTAGCTTGCTATTTTACTCAAGTCCTAGGTAGAAATTATTTTTACCTCATGGGTATGTGAAGATATTTAGTCACCAGTGGGTCCAGTAAATGTTATAATGTTGAAAATTAAAGCTGCAAAAGAAGTACAAATGCTGTTAATAAAAATTTTGGTCTCTAATTAAGAAAAAAAAAAAAAGAAACCGGAAAGAGTTTTACACTTCGTTATACTCACAGTTCTCTGGGGTAAACATAACAAGCCACACAAAGCCACTCAGGAGAAGCACTGGAGTTGGTCACAAGGGATAAGGGAATTGTGGGCAAGCATCTTTATTGTGGTCTCCATGGGAAGGGATGGACAAAACAGGATAAGCAGATTTAGGATTAGCTAGTTTGAATAATTTCAGCAGATTTGGGCATAGGAGCTGTCCATGGTTGTTGAGTACCTGGCCCTCGGGTGATTGGGTTGGGTGTATAGTGGCCCATAGTGTGAGAGTCTAAGGGAAGTGGTTGGAGTGTGAACTTAATTGGCTGGTTAAGAAGAGGCACTAACTGGCCTCTAGCTATGGCCTCAAAGCTGGGTCAAGATGGGATTTTAAAAACTATTACAATGGCTTCATTGGTGAGTTCTACCTAACATTTGAAGAAGAATTAAAAATTCTAATTCTTCCCAAATTTGGGCAGGTTGGTTAGATCAGTTTGTTAGAGCATAGTGCTGATAACACCAAGGTCCATGGTTTGATCCCTGTACCAGCCAGCCACCAAAAAAAAAGTCTTAAAAATTCTTCATGAATTCTTTAAAAACAGAAGAGGAGGGAATACTTCCCAACTTATTCTATGAAGTCAGTATTATATTCTGATAGCAAAATCAGACAAAAACCTCACAAGAAAACAAATCAAAATATTGATTAAATAGTGATTTAAAATGCAAAAAATCTTCAACAAGATACTAGTAAATCAAATCCAGCAATATTTAAAAAGGTTACACACAATGACCAAGTGAGATTTAACCTAGGAATGCAAGGTTGGTTTAACACCTGAGAATGAATTAATAAATCAACTCAATTGAATAAAGGGGGAAAAAATCCCATGATCATCTCAATAGGCACATAAAAAGCATTCGACAAAATTCAACACCCTTTCATGACAAAAACTCTCAAATAGAATAGAAGGGAATAGAAGGGAATTTCCTCAACTTGACGAAGAGCATCTATGACAAACCTACAGCTAACATACTTAACGGTGAAAGACTGAATCTCCTTAAGATCAGGAATGAGAAGATGTCCACTCTCACCATCCTGCTAAACATTGTGCTGAAAGCTCTAGCCAGGACAGTTGGGCAAGAAAAAGAAATAAAAGGAATCCAGATTGGAAAGAAAGAAGTAAAACTATCTGGAGACGATATGATTGATATTGTACAAGAGTACTTCAAAAAGCTCATGGAAAAATTCATATTATGTTTTAATTCTATTTTTCCATGAACTTTTAGAAGTATTCTTATATATAGAAAACCCTATAAGTGTCATATTAAACTATTAGAACTAATAGTTATAACAATTAGAACAAATAAAAGAGTTCAGCAAGGATGCGGAATAAAATATTGGTGTAAGAAAATCAATTGTCTTTCTATGCACTAGCAATGAGCAAACCAAAAATGAAATTTAAAAAATAATTCCATTTGTGAAAACATCAGAAAGAATGAAATCATTTAGAGAAATTTCACAGAAGTAGAAAACTACAAAAATTGTTGAAAGAAATTAAAGAAGACTTAAATGGAAAGACATCTCATGTTTATGGATTAGAAGAATTAATATTGTTAACTCCCTAAATTGATCTACAGATTTAAGATATACAAATGGGGATCAGCACATGAAAAGATGCTCAACCTCATGAGCCATCAGGGAAAATGCAAATCAAAACCACAATGAGATACCACTTAACACTCACTAAGATGACTATAATAAAGAGAAAGATAGGGCTGGCCAGTTAGCTCACTCTGTAGAGCGTGGTGCTAAGGTCAAGGGTTCAGATTCCTGTACCTGCCAGCAAAAAAAAAAAAAAAAAAAAACATAATAACAGGTTTTGGCAAAGAAGTGGAGAAACTGGAACTCTCATACAGTGCTGGTGGGAATGGAAAATGGTGCCTTTGCTTTGGAAAACAATCTGTTGGTTTCTCAAATGGTTAAACATAGAACTGCCATGTAATCCAGTAATTTTATTCTTAGGTAAATGAAAACATATATCCACATAAAAATTCATACACAAATATTCATAGCAGCACTATTTTTTTTTTTACTTTAAAATTTTTTTGGCATCTAGCCTGTAAGGGGATTTGAACCCATGACCTTAGTGTTATAAGGCTGTGCTCTAAGCAGCTGAGCTAACCTGCCAGCCCCTCAACATGATTCATAAAGTGAAAACAACTCTAATGTCTAGCTGATGAATGGATAAATAAAATGTGGTAAACCTATACAATAGAATACTATTTAGCAATAGAAATGAAACACTGACACATGCTATAACATGGATGAGCCTTGAAAACATCCTAAGTAAAAGGACCACATATGGTATGATTTCATTTACATGAAAAATGCAGAATAAGAAACTGTAGAGACAAAATTTGATTAATGGTTGCCTAGGAATTGGCAGGGAGTGGGAGTTGGAGGGAATTGGGTTAGAGTTGTGGGGTTTCTTTTTGGGGTGATGAAGATGTGCTAATATTGATTGTGATGATGGTTCACATCTCTGTGAATATACTAAAAGTCATTGAATTGTATACTTAAATGAATGAGTTGTATGCTACATGAATTATATCTCAATAAAGCTGGTAAAAATAAGAGTATGCACAGAAACTGCCTCAAAATCTAGCTCCATTACTAGTGCTGTGACCTTAGGAAAAATCATTTCACCTATACTTGTTTTCTCGTCTGCAAAAGGGGGAGAATAATAGAACACACCTCATAAGGTAGTGACAACTTAATGAATTCATGCTATATAAAATACTATGCCTGCCATGTGGTAAGTTCCATGAACAAAGTGAGCTCAATGAAGGCAAAAGGAACAGTATGGGAAGAAAGTGATTGAATTTTGGGGCTGGGGTGAGCTTAATATTGAGGACACCAGTGATAGGGTGAATGTTAAAGAATACTGGAGTACAATATTGGGAAGACACTGGGGAGCAATGCAATGAATCATGAAAAAAGGGAATCAAATAGGGCTGAATATTTAGGAGAATATTGAAGCCAATGTTAAGACTGTAGAAGCAATAGCATCTAAAAATGATATAGTTGTGGGAACCAGATACTGGAATCTGGGGTAGGAAATGGAGGCCCCGATTTCATGCCATGGAAAGTGTCATGATATTGTAGAATGGTATATCAAATTTTAAGGAACAGGGAACTTTGGTTTTGGGGGATGAGGGTGCAGTATACTAGCAGGGGATTAGCTGAGGGAAGGATATTGGGGGATCATATCCTGAGTGGTCACTGGACTGTATTAGAGATAACTGTGTGTGAGTCGGAAAAATGGGAACAAATGTTTGGAGAGCACCAGGCCATATATTGAGATTCAGTGAGTAATCAATACTAAGGGATAACAGAAGATCCAATATCCAAGTCTGAAAGCTGGAAAACGATGACAGATATACATGTAGTACATTGGAGATGTAATTTTGGGAATGCTGTCACTGATCACTGGGGGGAATTATTGTAGTGAACTGTGGCTATAAAGCTCGGGCTGACTTTGGATAACAGTGGATGCCATACTTGAGGCACTGAAATAAAGTGTAGAGGGGCAAGATATCAAGTTACATAGTGACATGGGGTTATGGGAAGTCAGAACTAGGAAATGGCAAGGCCCTGATATTGGACAATACTGAATCAGGGGGCAAATTCCAGAGCTTAGTTAGGGGACTGTACTGGGCCAGAAGGGTCTTGAAAGTGGACGCAAGTGG
Organism: Galeopterus variegatus; assembly: GCF_000696425.1. Classification (NCBI taxonomy): domain Eukaryota; kingdom Metazoa; phylum Chordata; class Mammalia; order Dermoptera; family Cynocephalidae; genus Galeopterus; species Galeopterus variegatus. Next base: position 361,630 of record NW_007727034.1, read on the forward strand.
GGGCTAAATACTGAGAGGCAATGAATAATGCCACAATGGAATAGTGGCAGACCTGCTGTTGAGGGGCAGTAGAATTGGATACTGGTCTGTTGTGGGGACCTGATAAGGAGAAAGACGCCATGGAGGGGCGTGTATAGCTATTTAATGGAGAGAAAAACTGTATGTTGGAATGCTGGATCATGTGATGAAGTCTATCTTGGAGGGACAGTAGGGATGTTGTAAAGATTATGGGGTAAAATGTGGAGCAAACTAGGACGTTTGGCAGTGCCCACTACATAGCTGAAAATTCACACAGAGGAGACTGAAAAGAGGTGATTTATTTCATCAGCGGTACCACAATTACAGAGATTTCCAAGTAAAGTATATGCAGTGTTAGAGTGCTGCGTTTTGACATTTAACATTTATAAGTAAACAAAGATGGCAAGTGGGTGAATAACCTATCAAAGTAGGTTCTGTTATTAG
>NW_007727034.1:362486-363240 GCF_000696425.1 Galeopterus variegatus
ACCTGATAAGGAGAAAGACGCCATGGAGGGGCGTGTATAGCTATTTAATGGAGAGAAAAACTGTATGTTGGAATGCTGGATCATGTGATGAAGTCTATCTTGGAGGGACAGTAGGGATGTTGTAAAGATTATGGGGTAAAATGTGGAGCAAACTAGGAAGTTTGGCAGTGCCCACTACATAGCTGAAAATTCACACAGAGGAGACTGAAAAGAGGTGATTTATTTCATCAGCGGTACCACAATTACAGAGATTTCCAAGTAAAGTATATGCAGTGTTAGAGTGCTGCGTTTTGACATTTAACATTTATAAGTAAACAAAGATGGCAAGTGGGTGAATAACCTATCAAAGTAGGTTCTGTTATCAGGCCTTTTGGGTCTGAGATGACAAGCCCCTAGGGGTAGGGAGGTTTTCCAGCATGAACTCTATTTTATGACAGATTCCCCCAACCCCTTAGTCTTGGGTCCCAGAGCTCCAGAGGACCCCCAAATGAAGCCACCCCAGAGTCCCCAAAGACAGCCTTCCAGCGGACCCCAGCCAGGGCCCCCAGAGTCTCATCCAACGGAGCGCGCGAGCACTGGGCGTGCATCCTGGGAGGTCTGCAGCCGCAGGTCCCGCGCCGTTCAGGACACGTCCTGAGCGTGGTTTCCTGGTAGGACATCTCCTGTTACCGGTCTCAGCTCCGCCCAGCCGTGGCAGCAAAGCCTAAGGCAGGAAAAACGCACAGCCGGTTAGCCCAAGTCCCTGCGGGCGCGG
>NW_007727034.1:364657-372339 GCF_000696425.1 Galeopterus variegatus
TGGGACCCCAGGGCGCCAAAAGGGGGCTCGGCACGCAGGAAGCTGAAATGCAAAAGGCCAGTCTTCCAGCTGCGTGCGGAGCATCCCCAGAGCTTTATTTCTCCTTTTAAAAGAAATGTGTATTGTGGGATCTTTTTAAAAAATTTAATTTTAGTACATCGAAAAACTAACATAATCTTTGCAGAAAACATGAAACCGATAAAGCAGTATAAGCAAAAACAATCACAAAATAAAGCCCCCCCACAATCCCAAGGTCTAGAGACATCACAGTTAAAAAGAGTTGGTGCATTTCTCTCTCTCTCTCAACACCTGCATTCTGTATCTGTACTTCCTGTTTTCTTTTCTTGCTCTTCACCCATAAATGCAGAACTCCAGCCTTTTGGGCATCTCACATATGATTAAGAACAAATCCTTTCAAAGACCCGCCTGACAGAGCCTGTTTCTTCCCCCACTGTGGACTGTCTACTCAGACTCCTCTTGGCATCCACCAGGCCCTCTCTGGCTTCCACTGGTGCTGCCACAGGCTGCTGGGCACCAGCATCTTCTGGCACCTCTCTTGCACCCGAGGTTCCAACGTTGGTTGGTGTTTCCTCATGGAATGGGGGAGAACAATCACTTGGATTTATCGGGGTCTTGCTGAGTTGGAGGGGTCCACTGGCATGCACTTCTTGTTGCAGCAGACCCAACTCAAACTGCCATCGGGGACCTCACCGCCTCCTGCAACTAACAGGCCCAGGGGGAACCAGGACCAGGATGCTGAAACAATGTTACCAGGGTTCTGTCTCTTTCCATCTTACCATGTTGCCAAGGACTTCTTGCAGGGCCAGAGCATACCAGGTAGTGGTAGGTACTCAGATAATGTTTGATGCATGAATGATGCAGCGAATGAATGGCTGTTGGCAGCAGCAGACTCACATTCTCACAGCACAGCAGCTCCAGCTAAAAGAGCTTCTAGTTGGCTAGGATGTGGAGAATGTGGAAACTTCATTTCTGCTGTTGGGAAAGTAAAATGGTGCAGCTACTTTGGAAGACAGCTTGGCAGTTTCATAAAAAGTTAAATGTACACTTACCCTAAGACCCAGCAATTCCATTCATGGGTTTCTACTCAAGAGAAATAAAAACATGTTCACATAGAGATTAGTATGTGAATGTCCATAGCAGCATTGCTGGTAATAGCCAAAAACTGAGAACCATCCAAATGTCTATCAAGTGGTGAATGGATAATCAAAATGTGTTTTATTTATGCAATTGAATACTATTCACCAATAAAAAGGAGTGAACTACTGACACATGCTAGAACATGGACGGAACACATGGGAGTTAGTGTCCCTTTGCCATCAGCATCCTCAGGTGCAAGGTCCTAGCTAGCAATCTAGATTTGGAAATTCTTGGCATGGAATGGGTGAAACCACAGGCATAGATAAGATTGCACAGGATGAAGGGAAGGAAGAAGAGCTTCACTGAGCACTCTGAGGATCACCAACCTCTAAGGAATGGGCAGAATGAAAGAGGCAGATGAGAAGATAGAAGAGCCCAGTCTTGGGGTAAAGAATTCCCAGGAGTGAAGGTCAAATTCAGCAGAAAGGTTAAAGAAGATCTGAACCAAGGAAATGCTGTTCAGTTTAGCAATCCAGTTATCAGAGACCTTTGCCAGACCTTGGGGTTTGGTGGTCATGGAGGTGGGAGGTATATCTTGAAAGGCTAAGACATGAACAGAAGAGGTTGAAATAGAATATTCTGGGCTGGCCAATTAGCTTAGTTGATTAGAGCATGGTGTTGACAACACCACGGTCCAGGATTTGATCCCTGTACTGGCCAGCTGTCAAACAACAACAACAGCAACAACAACAACAAAACAAACCCAAGACAAACAAACAAACAAAACAAAAAACAACAAAAAAACCCAGAACACCCAAAAAATGAAATAGAATATTCTTTCAGGAAGTAAGAATATGATTCAGACTTGGAAACACAAAGTAGGATCTCCAGTCATACTTCTGACACTTTCTGTCTATATGATATTTGGAAAATCACTTTGCCTGCATAGGTCTTGGTTTTCTCCTCTGTGAAATGGGCTTAAGAATGTAAAGCTATCCTTGTACTAGCCAGCTGCCAAAAAAATAAATAAAAATAAAAAATAAAAATGTACAGCTAACCAGACTATAATAACAATAAAATAACTCAATGTTTTCCTAAAAGTGGTATCATACGCCCTGCGGGTAAATGAAATGATTTTAGGTGGCACATGAGCAAAATTAAGAAAAAAAAAAAAAAAGACTCTGTATTTTGCTTTGTTTTAGAAAAAATATAGAACCAGCATACCAAATTCAAAATTTCATAGATATTACTGCTTAGGACAGTCTAAACATTTCTCAGTGAGTTAAATTTTATTTAAAGAAAAAACAGTAATGGCTGCTGAAAGGAAAAAAATTAAACAATTAAACTGCGCAGATGGCCCACAGATGGCAAAAATTAATCAAGCCAGATTAGGAATGCCTGAAATTTGGGAAATGCTTAGACAATGTATGTGGAAATGCTCTTAAACTGTACAGTTCTTTACAGACATGAGCTATTATTACCAACAAACATTCTCTCTTCCCTGTAGATATAGTGGTGAGTCCAAGGGGAAATTGGGGGGGGTGTAGTTTAACTTTCCCATAACCTCCACCAGTCCCCTACTTTTTGATATGGACAATGGATGTTTTCTCAGTTTTATTTAAAATGTTATGTGATGCCAATAGTTTCAAGTCCCCTCTACCTCCTTTCTACAAGGTGTATTGCTTTGAAGCTCTTCTGCTGTTAGAAATACTGAAGCCCCCTCTGTGCATAAATCAGTATATGGAGGCTCAGTTTCCCCACCCAGCCTCAAGACCAAGGGTCAAGGAATTTTTCAAGTTGCAGATCAGAAGGAATGTAGCAGAGCATGGATGTGTAGGGTGGTACGGGGCTGTATCTGAGGCTGTGGCATTGAGAAAGCCACACCACCTGCCCATGGGGTGTGGATGGGGGTCAGCAGTGGGGGAAAGCTCAGGAGCAGGAGATGGTTTTGGAGCAGGGCCAGGCGAGGCTTGCTGAGAAGGGGCTGGGGGTAAGTAAAGAGTGAAGGTGTTAAAAATGCTTTAGCTACTGCAGGGGCCCATTGCATATTAAGATGGTGTGAGGCTGAATTTGGAGTTCAGACAACAGAGACACAGTGTTCCTAGGCCACCTTGTTATTTTCCACCTAATCCATCTGTACCAAAATGTACATAGTGTAAAACAACTCTGGTCCCAGCCCAGGTAATGGGAGAGTGTGAGCTCACCTTGGCATGAGCTCTGGCTGTGCCCAGCAAGGACAGAACTAGCTCTGCCCCAGGCCAGGGACCTCAGGGCCCCTGACATCCCTGAAATGACAGACACCAGAAGATCCCAACCTGAAATTTCACTCCAATTTGGCACCAGAGTATTCCAGGAAAAAAAAATCTCCTGAGTCCAGGGCCTAGGGCCAGAATCCACCAAAAGGCCCTGAATGGACAAAGGCTGCCTTTAGCTCCTGCCTCTGGGACTTACCCAAAGCTCACCCCCCTCTCATAGGTGATAGAGTGGCCTCTTCTGGGAGGATTTCTGCTTCCTCCCAGGCTGTACGTTGGTAGGCCTCCTTCATCCATTTAGGGGCATCTGCCTGTGGAAGAAGGATACACCATATGAGTGAACACAAATCAGGGATCCAAGTCTGCCAGGCCAACGCCAGATCTGGACAGTGGTCAATTCACCATGCTGGTGATGCCCCCTAGAAGAATCTTAGGACACACAGAGATGATGATGATGATGATGATAATAAACCACAGTAGCAGCAATCAATTACTGAGAACAGACAGTGTGCTAGGAACTGTGCTCAACACTTCTGCAGAGATGGTTTCACTTAATTTTCACGACCCCGTAAGTTCAGCACCTGTATTTTTTCCAGTGTTCCGACGATGAAACCAAGGCTGAGAGGTGAAGGAACTTGTCCAGGATCTGCCACTAGTACTGACAGTACTGGGGTTCTATCCCAGATCTCTCTGACCAAACGGTAAGAGCTGTACCTGCCAAACTCCACTCCTCTAGCTGCCCACCCCAGGCCTGCCCACCTGCAAAGACCTTCCCCAGGCCACATCCTGGGCCTTGCCCTGCAGCCAGACAGACTTGTTCCCTTTAGAACATGTATACAGAGCAGGAGGCAAAATGCACAAAGGCCACTTTAGCTCGAAGTGCTTATGGCCACCTGAGGAAACAAGCCTTGGTGGTGGTAGTGATACTGTGTGTGTGCGTGGGCAAAAGGCTGTGTGGGAGGGGAGGACATTCCAGGAATCCCTGCTATCAGGGCTGCAGCTGTTTGCAGCCGGAAACCATGACTGCTTTGAAACTGGCTGCTGAATTCCAACTCCTGCCACCGTCTGGATCTATGTGCCATGCCCTGGCTGGGGCTGGGGAAGTCAAGCCCGGAATCTCCCCTTTCCACAGGCCCACCACCCAAACCCACAGTAGATGGGAGACCTCCAAGTGTATTTTAACCTCTTTATAAGGAAGTGCCTGGATTGGGTTGGGTGAAAGGCATAGTTATCTGCTGAACCTGTTATGGCACTTCTAGTCCAAGGCAGGGACAGCTGCCTCCATGCCCTGCCCTGAGATGCTTTGGGGAGCTCGTGCCCAACCCCAGTCCTCCCTATGCCACGCCCAGTCCCCCCATTGGGGGTGGGGGTAGTGGTGGTTGCTGAGCAGGGTGGTTGCTAAGAAAGGGGAGGCAGGATGGAGCCTGGGGCTCTGGGGGTGGGGGGTGGGAAGAAGGCAGCCAAGAACCTGTCGAGGCTATGTGGAGGCACCTGGCAAGCAGGAGCCACCGCCAGCTCCAAGCCTCCCTACCCTCCCTTCCTGGCCCTGGGGAGTCACGCAGTCCTCTGAGAGAATTATCTTGAAAACTCTTAAGTAGCTTAAGAGATTCTTGTGATGATCTAAATCAAAAAAGCAATATTTAAAACCACATGTGCTAGGATGGTAACAAGATAAAAATGTATTCCTACAGAGAGAGACTGGAAAGAGTAAAGATGGTTATTGTCACATTGTTTGGATGGTGTGATCATGGGGTGACTTCTTTCTCATTTTTTCAGACCTTGTGCATCATCATTATATTATTTTTTGTGCAACAAAAGCAATTAATAGGTGAGAAAATCTAAGTAATAAACCCAGAGGCTGCTTGCAGGATTAACAATACCCTGTGATGTTCTGATCAGTGCCCACGCAGACTTATGTCCTTACTCAACTGTCTGGATGGCCTCACATTGCTTAGCAACCACCTGCTCCACGGCAGTTGCTAGGAAACCAGGGACAGAGCAGGACTCCTGAGTAATAGCCCAGCGTCCATATACTACCAGTTTCTTCCTCTCCAATTCTTTCTGGCAGTATCATGCTCCTATCTAGCCATTTCTCTACTTCTGCTCTTCCTCTCCAGGTTCCTACCTGCCTGAGTCTAACTTGCCAGTAGTACTCAATGAGCCCCCACAATCAGAGAGCCCACCACAACACAGGTGACTACAAGTTCCATAGGACCCTCTTCCTTTCCTTGCTCCAGGACTCAGGGTTACACCAGAGTATGTGCATGGCTTAAAGTTTAACTCTATAGTTATCCCATCAGTGAGGCAATTATTGCCTGCAGCCTCTTTAGGCCTTAGTCCCAGCAAACTGCTCCAGGACTCAGGGTTACACCAGAGTATGTGCATGGCTTAAAGTTTAACTCTGTAGTTATCCCATCAGTGAGGCAATTATTGCCTGCAGCCTCTTTAGGCCTTAGTCCCAGCAAACCCTTCTCCCCCTGGGGAGTGATTCCTTTGGGAAAGGCACTGAGCTCATCACCACCCCAGAAGAGTGCCTGATGCAATGGAAGCATTAAATCCATGGCTCTTGGAGGAATTCTTTGACAGGAGTCGTGTGGACATCTTCCTGTTCCAAGTTTCCCACTTTAAAGACAAAGAAAAATTCATCTAGGGTGGATTCATCCCAACACAATGATCCCGGGAGACACCCAGTTCTCCACCATTGTTGAGAATGATCCATGCTGCCCTGTGCTTCTCATTCCCATCACCCCCACTGTGCTGTTCCACCATCACTTCCATCCTAAGGAAGTCACCCTCCACCTCTACCTGATCCCCAGTGGCTGCTCTACTCAGCACAGACAGAAAGGCTGGGCCAGGGTGAACTGATGGCAACTGTGAAGTGCAGTCAGAGCACCCTCCAGATGGGCCCTCCTGGGAACAGCGGTGGACCTCCTCCTGTAAGTGGGAACCTTGACTGAGTGGATGAACCCACCCGTGTTCATGGACTGTATTCATGGACTGGTTCCCTTGCTCACAGAGCATCTCAGCTCCATCACTGATGGAAAAGATAAAAAGATCAAAGGTATTTCCAGTGTCCATGATCTGAGATTCTGAAGGATCGTACATGGTTTCTGAGAACCAAAGAAGTGGAAGCAAGAACCAGGTAAAGGGCAACCCTTCTCTTCTAACTGTGGTGGTGGCAAACCTGCTTGTCAGCCAAAGAACTCCTAGGGTAAATGGTGTTTAATGTGCAAGGTGGGAGGTTTGAAGGATGTNATCATCCCAACTGTAGGATAAAATCCTCCAGCACAGTTGGCGCTCTTCTATGCCTGGTAGACCAACATCCAGCTCCCAGGAAATTTTGTTGACCCTGGGTCTGGCTGCTGAGAAAACATGTTAGTCATCACATGTAGTGTTAATGCTATATGATCCGCGGGCTTTGCTGAACTGGCGTGAAGGTGTCATTGTGCATGTGGGTCAAAACAATCACCCCGGCAAAAAGAGGACAGGGCCCCACCTGCAGCAGGACATGCAAAGTCAAAGCTGCCCAGAGATGGGACAAGGTAGTGAGCTTCTCATCACTGAAGTATTTGGGGATAGGATGACCACCTGTCTGTGGGGGAGTTTTACAGCTTTATTAAAGGGTAATTGACATACAATAAACTACACATATTTAATGTGTAAAATTTGATGTTTTGACATCAAATCACCATCACCACAATCACAGTAATGAAGATCTCCATCATTCCCACAAATTTTCTCATGCCTCTCTGAAATCCCTCCATCTCGTCCATTCCCATGACCCCTCCTCCTACAGGCAACCACCAATCTGCTTTCTCTTACTATAGATTTGTTTGTGTTTTCTAGAATTTTGTATACAGGGAATCACATGGTGGGTACTTTCTTTCCTCTGGCTTTTAAAAGTCGTCATAATGATCTTGAGACTCCTCTATGTCATTCTGTGTATTAGTAGTTTGTTCACTTTTATTGTTGTACAGTATTCCATTGCATGCATATACCACTGTTTGTTTATCCATTTACCTATTGATGAGTATTTGGGTTGTTTCTAGTTTTTGGCTATTGCAAATAAAGCCTTCTGTGAACATTTGTGTACAAGTCTTTGCATGGACATGTGCTTTCATTTCTCTTGAGTAAACACCAGGGAGTAGAACAGCTGCTGTTACAGTCCTGTTGACAGCCTCATGGGGAAGGGTGCCAGTGTGTGTGTTTCTCACTGGGAGGATGCAGACCTTCAATTAAGTCCCCTCACTCTTCAACAATGTGATATTGTGAAATGTGTATTTGGTCTTCTTTCCCATTTCCTGGCATACAACTCTTAAAATCCTTAGAATT
>NW_007727034.1:372835-380578 GCF_000696425.1 Galeopterus variegatus
GTGTGTGTGTTTCTCACTGGGAGGATGCAGACCTTCAATTAAGTCCCCTCACTCTTCAACAATGTGATATTGTGAAATGTGTATTTGGTCTTCTTTCCCATTTCCTGGCATACAACTCTTAAAATCCTTAGAATTTCCAAAGCGATGTCTTTTTGTATGATATTGAGTTGACTGATGGCTGGCTGACCCTAGGTAGCTTCAGAACAGTGGCTGATCACCTTCAGAACAGTGGCTGATCACCAGAAAGACCAAGGCAGGATTAGAGGGTTGAGACTGTCAGCTCTACCCCTCAACTTTCAGTGGGGGGAGAGGAGTTGAAGGTTAAGTTGATCACCAATGGCCAATGACTTAACTCACATAAATTTGGAACCTCATCACTTTATAATCAATCATGTCTATGTAATGAGGCCTCTATAAAAATCCAAAAGGACTGGGTTAGAAGATCTTCTGGATAGTTGAACATGTGGAGGTTCCTGGAGGGTGGTGCACAGGAGGAAAGCTCCGCACCCCTTCCCCCATACCTCCCCCATGAATCTCTTCATCCGTATCCCTTGTAATATCCTTTATGATAAACCGGTAAACTCAAGTGTTTCCCTGAGTTCTGTGAGCCCAATTTACTTAGCAAATTAATTGAACCCAAAGAGTGGGTCATAGGAACCCCAACTTGAAGCCAGTCGTTCAGAAGTTCTGGAGGTCCAGATCTGTGACTGGCATCTGAAGTTTTGGGGACTGAGCCTTCAACCTGTGAGATCTGACCCTATCTTCAGGTAGATAGTCAGAGTAGATTTGGTTTAGAGGACACCCAGCTGGTGTGCACTGCAGAATTGCTTGCTGGTAGGGAAACCCCCCCATGCATTTTGTCACAGAAGTCTTCTGGGCTGTTGCTGAGTAAATGTATGGGACATACACTTTGGTTTGTTTATACCTATATAGTCAAACACAATGGCTCCCACTGCTTCTCAGTTGTGGCTGGTATTCCTGAACCTGCATTCTGGTTCAGCCTCTGCAGAGACCAAACATTCAGCATCCTGCAGGGGTAAGAGAGTAGTGGTGCGCTGGTGAGTGTGGAAGAGGTCTGGGATCCTAACTCCTCCTAACACAGACTTTCAACAAATCCTGCTGCTTTCGGCTCCCCAACTCCCACTTCGGAGAGACCCAGCACTTCTGGTTCCTGACTCTTTCCCAGGTTCTGCAATAGTCTGTGGGCTTGGGTTTCAGCTAAAGCAGAGCTTGTATTCATTTGCTTTCCATCTTCCAAAATTTTTGTTGATATCTCTCATTTGTAGTGGTATTTTCTCCAATCTCATTATTCTTCTGGGATTGTACTCGTTCTGTTCTTACATGGATATTTTAATGGGATTTCAGGAGAGAGCAAAGATACTGTGTATACAGAATCCATATTTAACTGGAAGTCACTGCTGATTTCCATGATGTAAACTATGTATGTGTATTCATTCATTCAATGATTCATGTGCCAGGGACTCCTCCTCTAGGCACGTGAGATACATCAGTGATTTATGCATACAAAAATAGTAGAACAAACAATTAGGGCAGAGTAGAGGGGTGTTAAAAATTATAGGAGGACATTGTTTTGGACTAAGCTCCTATACTGGGCCCCAACAGACCAGACTAAAAATCAAAATGCAGTCAGCCATGTTCACCAAACTCAAACTGAGTCATTATCTGGCCATCCGAGAAATCAGGAGAGAGAGAGAGAGAGAGAGCTCACAGCCTAATTTCCCAAACAGGCCAGTGTCAATCGGCATGACAATGAAGGTTCTTCTGTTTTAATTCTTAACTTGAAGTAACCTGATGTTAACCCATCAGTTTTTTTTTCTGTCCTGTTTCCTCGTTCCCACCTTACATGGAAAGTAACTTTGAAATGACCAACTGCTTTTTGCTCTTTGTTCTGTTTTCTTCAGCCCTTTTTCTGTCTATAAAGGCACCCTCTTCTGCTCAGCTCATTGGAATACTTATTCTACTTTATAGAATGAAGTGTTGCCCGATTCTAGAACCTCAATAAAGCCAGTTGAGATCTTTAAGCTAATTTGTTGTAATTTTGTCCTTTGACAGATAATGGGGTATATTGCAATATTAGAAAGGGTAAGGCTGATTAAGAATACAAGATTTGAGTTAAACCTGAAGGAAGTAAAGGAGTTAAAAAAAAAAGATTTGTTGGGACCAGCCAGTGGCTCACTTGGGAGAGTGCGGTGCTGATAACACCAAGGCCACGGGTTCGGATCCTATATAGGGATGGCCGGTTAGCTCACTGTGTGAGCGTGGTGCTGACAACACCAAGTCAAGGGTTAAGATCTCCTTACAGGTCATCTTTAAAAAAAAAAAAATTGTTAAAACAAAATGGTAAGGCAGACTTTATTCAGGACTATTGCAATAGGTATAGGGATTACTACAATGTGGTTTTGCAGTAGGGGATAGAGATTGGGCTCAACCCCAAATATAACAAGGAAAGGTTGGAGATTTATAGCCAAGGAACAGGAGTAGGGCCTGTGTGGGGGAGGGGGTTGGTGGGTGTCATTGGATGAAAAATTACTGAGAGGGTCGGGTAACTCTTTGCTAAACTGACCTAACAAGATTCTAGCTGAAAGGGCCGGCCCGTGGCTCACTGGGTAGAGTGCGGTGCTGATAACACCAAGGCCCCGGGTTCGGATCCCACATAGGGATGGCCAGTTCGCTCACTGGCTGAGCGTGGTGCTGACAACACCAAGTCAAGGGTTAAGATCCCCTTACCGGTCATCTTTTAGAAAAAAAAAAAGACTCTAGCTGAAGGCAGGCTAGGGTGATCAGACATCACTTTGGGGATGATGGGGAATGAAGAGTTTAATCAGATATCCAGGGTGAACAGATATCACATGTGGGGGATTCTGGCTAAACTGACTTAGTAATATTCTTGCTAAAATTGGACCATGCAAAGAAGGACATGCAAGTCCTAATGTTGAGGCCCAGTTGGGAAGAGGATTCAGAGGAGCCTGACTAAGGTCTGACTGAGGAGAGTCTGTCAGTGTGTGTATAAAAGCATATGCTTATATGAGATTGGAAACAGGTATGGAAGGAAGCACATCAAGGTTGTCACCAGCATTCCTGTGATTGCAGGGCACAAACCCGCAGCAGTACTACGAACCACAAGTAAGGATGTCTGTGGGCAAAGGTCTGACCCGAATGTCACCTCCTCAGGAAGGTCCTCCCCAGCATCCTAAGTGAAGTCACTCACCTCCTCCCCCAATATCCCACTCTCCAATTTTATTTTCTTAAAAGCATCTACCAGTATCTGAAGGCACCTTCTATATTTATTTGTTTACATATTTCTCATCTGCTTGCCACTGGAATGGACATTGCTTGAGGGTGTCTGTTGTCCTCAGCACCCGGAGCAGCCTGAGCCCCAGGAAGGTAAGGCAGGCTAAGGCTGGGGGGTGTTCACGGAAGGAGGAACCGCTTCACACCTAGGAGCTCCACTATCCCTTTGCAGATCTGAAAACAGAGCTTCAGAGAGGTTGAGTGTAGACAGTTTCAGGATCGCCCTTCCAGAGGGTAGAGCCGGAGGACTGGATTCCGGCCTCACTCACTGCCTCATCTCAAGATCCCAGCTGTAGCCTTCAGAATCGGGATCCGGAGCCGAAGAGCGTCTGTGTCTGCACCGCCCCCCGCCCCTCGTTTGCGTCTGGCCTGTCTCCTACTCCAAGACTGGCCCCCCTTTGGAGCTGGCTGCCATGGAAACGGCTGCAGATTTGGGAATAGATTACGAAGCTTCTGGCAATAAGTGGCGGCTACGCGCTGGAGGGGAGAGGAGGGAGGGAGAACGCTGCGAAAGGAGACAGGGCGGGTCACCCTGGGCCTGGTGGCCGAGCCCCGCCGCCTCCTCCCCGTCCCACGCCGATCCGAGCCGCTAGGTCCCCGCGGGGAGCCCGCCCCGCGCCCCCGCCTCAAGGACCAGGCGCAGAGGTCCCGAGCCCGCCTCCCGCGACACCCACGAGACAGCTCCACGGAACGCGCCTCCCTCCTAGGAGACCTGGGAGGTCGCGGCCCGAGCTGCTCTGAGAGGACGCGGGAGGTCCGGGCGGCCTGGACCTCTCCCGCGACGCGGGTGCCACCCTGTCCGCAGCCGTGCTGTCCGCCGCCGTGTGATGCGTCCTGGATCTCTCAGTCCTCTCGTGGTCTGGGGAACATTGTCTAGTCCGTGTCAAGATACCTGTCTCTGTACCTGTCTGCTCTCCCAGGAGAAAAGAAGAATCCATGACTGACAGCTGCCATCACCAGAATAAGGGGCAGTTTGCATCGGGACCTTTTTTCTAACCTTATTTCAGGGCTGTTGCTGAATCCTATTATTTTTGGCAACTGGCCGGTATGGGGGTCCGAACCCCTGACCTTGGTGTAATCAGCACTGAATCCTACCTGTTTTATGCACTCAAATGTTTTTTGTTTTTTAAAAACATTTTAACACTTATTTTTACATGTTTGTGGGGTACAGTGTTTTGTGTCAACACGTGCATATACTGCACGACCATTCTCTTAGGGTAAATAGCATAGTTTTGTACCCAGTACCGTCGTGCCTTTGATGGGTGGGCCTAGGTAGTGGGCTTGGGGAGCCTGGCAAGTACAGACCGCCCTTAGCACCCGCCTCGGCCATCGAAGTCTCTGCGTCCCTTTCCTTCTGGCGCTGCATGTTATTCGGTGGGTGGGTGCGAGGTCTCTCCCAGGGATGAGCCAGACTCTGGTCCTCGGCCTTCCAGGGACGGCCCCGAGGAGAGGGGTCGGCTTCCCGGCCTTTGCCAAGCCAGAGTCCTGTGCGGCTACATCACCCACGGGAGGAGCCAGCTGTGCCCGGAGCTGTCGCGGGCCAAGGGAAGACAGAAGCGCTCAGCGGGCGCTGCCGGGGAACACACCACGGTGGGTGGCGTTTGTGGAGGGATCGTGCCGTGTCCCCGGTGGCTCGGACTGACCCCGATCGTGTGTTTTTCCTGCCTTAGGCTTTGTCGCTTCTCCCTAGCTGGGCCGAGACCCGAAGCCAGAGGAACTGTCCTACTTGGAGGCCACGCTCCTGACGCGTCCTGGGCGGCGTGGGACCCGCAGCTGCAGACCTGCCTGGACACAGGCCTGGAGCTCGCGTGCTGAGGCGAACAAGACTCGGGGGACCCAGGCTGGAGTCCAAGGGAGGGCTGTCCCTGGGGACTGTGGCAGAAAGCCTGTACCGGCGTGGGAAGGAGCCTGGACGCTGAAATCCCAGGGATCTGTTCAGCACTAGAATAGATCAGGGGAAATGTGGTGGTTCTGTAGGAGGAGGCCGTGGCAAGGGGGAGAAAGGAATCAGCCATGCACAGGGGGGAGAAAGACGGACCATATAGGAAAAGAGAGGGGGTGGTGGTGGTGGTGGTGGTGGTATTAGCAGTTGGAGTGTGGGATGACTTACACAGCTTTTTAAAGAGGATGGTCACTTGAGAATTAATTCATTGCTTACATTCAGCAAACTTGATTGACGGCCTTGTGCCCGCACAGTGGTAGGCCACGGGAGCGCATGTGTGCATGTGTGCCCAGGTGTGGAAGTAATGGGAATACAGTCTTTGGTTTTGCCATGGGAGGTGGGGGTGGGAATACTAATAGCTGATCACTTTTTTAACTAATTGTGCTAGGGGGAATCGTTAATGAATGCACGTGATGCTGCTCCAGTTAGAGGCTAGAGGCTTTGTGGATGTTGCTAGGTTTGTATCCAAACGCTTTGTGTGGCGTGGAAATTGTCTTGTGGGGCCATGAGCAATAAAGGTTTGTTCTCTGGACACTGGCCAGCCCTGAGTTCTTTTTGCATTTCCGAGGGCTGAAGCTGCCCAGGTGGGGAGGACTGAGGGCTTAGATCCCTTCCCTGGTCCGACTGTGCCTTCCAAGGAACTGGGTCTGCTTCTTCTCAAGGGGACAAGGCGCGCCCAAGAGCAAAGGCCTCAGGGAATATCTAGAGGCACACAGGGGCTGGACCTGCAGGACCCCAGAGTCCTTCCAGCTGTCCCTTCTCTACTTTTTACTGACCCATCAATATCTGGGCTCACCCTTTCATGCCCCTCTCCCCTCTTTTCTCCTAATAACAGGCCTTCTCCTGCCTTCCTAATAGTCTATCCTTGTCTCCCTGTTGGAATTCAGAACCTCTCTGTACTGCCCCTCCGTATTGTCCCATAATTCAATAATCAGTCTAAATCCCAACATCTTCCACATATTCCTCAATCTTAGGTCCCCCGTCAACTCAGCATTCTGCCTTGCTTTTTCCCAATTTGAGAAGTGTAGTTTCATGATATACAAATGCCTGCTAGTCCCTAATAATAGGGTTTTGGCAGGGGAGGTCATGCTCTAACAGTGCCCCATCTGGGTCCCATTTGAGCCCCAGATAAACAGGGGTTAATAGACCCAAATATCAACAGTATAAATAGGAGCTGGATATATTGCATTAGTGGGAGGGGGTAAAGACTTAAGAAAGCCCGAAAAAGCATCATTATTCATTAAATTCCTGCCTGTTCCAAATGGGATTGAAGGCAATGTGTGTTTTTTAGGATACATAGTTGCAAATAATAGAAAAGACATTGTAACTAGTTTAAACAAAAAAGGGGAAATTATAAGGAAGCAGAATGTCTCATGGAACCCAAGGTCACAGATGTAGCAACACAGTCAAAGTGGGGACTGGAAGACCACCCAAAGCAGGGTGATCCTCTCCCCTGCTTCTCTCTGTCCAGCTGCTGCTGCTGCTTTTTTTTTTGTTTTATTGGCAGCAGGCCGGTATGGGGATTCAAACCCTTGACCTTGGTGTTACAAGGCTGCCAACTGAGCTAATCAGTCGGTCCCATCTGCTTCCTTTTCTTTCCTACTGCAGCCTGCCTTTCTCTTTTATTCCCAGAAAATGGCCCCTGCTAATGTGTCCTCTGTGGCCAGTCTGCTGGGGTTGGGGGAAAGGGTCAGTTGTACAAATATAGGTATTTCCGCTACAATTTAGCCTGTGGGGTGAGGGAGGCAGTTCTGCTGAGGGAGAAGAGATGGCCAGGCAGCTCGGGATGTGTCCCTTGACTATCCATCACACAGGGACATACACACCTATCACAACACACAAACATCACACACTCTACTGGCCCAGCCAAGCTTTCCTTCTTCCACACCATTTCAAAAATGCCCTGGCCTAATACGATCCACCTTTGTTATGCAGAACAGCAAACAGTTACTGCCCTTGCCAATGGATGGAAATCCCCAAACATGCATGTTTTTGCAGGCGGAGGTGGGGTGGGTGGGGAAGGCACAGCAGTTCCTCTGAAGGGACTGGGTGTTCCCACTGTCAGCTGTCCTCGGGAGTGGTTAATCTTGGGGCAGGAGAATCTGGATCCAACCCCAAGAAATTCCTGTGGGAGACATGGGCCTGTTTTCTACACCAAAGTGATTTTTGTCAGACTGGTAAAATATGTTGGCACAGGTGATTAAAAGTGGGGCAGAATACAGATCCTGAAAATAACTTTGCTCGCTGTATCTCACCAGTTAAAGAAAATTAGAATTTCTTGAAGTTCAGTGGGTGCCACAGGGAGTTAAAAAAAAAAAAAAAGATTTCAGGCCCACAAAGGGAGATAAAAGCCTATAGTTTGTGCCAGCCGAGGTCTGTCTGATAGTAAGAAATAATGACCTCCTACTTTATGTTCTTGGCCCCATAATAGGCAATCACACCAAGTTCCGGGAATCTCTACCTTGGGTGCATTTCCAGGTCTGCAATGA
>NW_007727034.1:381716-383454 GCF_000696425.1 Galeopterus variegatus
AGTGGACTTTGAGGAAAGTGGCTTGCCCTCCACAGTGTGGGTGGGCCTCATCCGGTCAGTTGCAGGCCTGAATAGAACAAAAGACTGAGCTCCCCGAGCTAAAAGGCGTTCTTGTAGCAGAAGGCTTTTGTTGTTGTCGTTCTTATTTTAATTTTTTTTCATTGTACATGTCTATGGGGTACAGTTTGTTGGTTCAATACATGCATATACTATATAATAATCCAATCAGAATAGTTAGCATGTCTATCACCTAAACATCATTTCTTTGTGGTTATAATATTCAAAATCCTGTTTTCTGCCTTTCTTGAAATATACAATACAATATTATTAGCTATTACCACTCTGGAGCACCAGAACTTATTCTTCCTATCTAACCCTAACATTGTAACTTTGTACTGGTCTACCCACCTTTCCTTGGCCCCTTCTCCCTTCTTTCTCTGCCCCTGGTAGCCACTATTCTACTCTCTATTTCTTTCTTTTTTTCTCTTTTNTTCTTTCTCTGCCCCTGGTAGCCACTATTCTACTCTCTATTTCTTTCTTTTTTTCTCTTTTCAATTTATTTTTCTTAATTGACCCATGATGATTGTATTTATGGAGTGCAGATGGCTTTTGGACTTGAACTTCACCACGGGTTCTTCCCTGGGTCTCCAGTCTGCTAGGCTACCCTATAGATTTGGGACTTGCTGGCCCCCATAATTGTGTGAGCCGATTCCTTAAAATAAATCTCTCTCTCTCTCTACATATTTATGTATACACACATCCTATTGCTTCTGTTTCTGTGGACAACGCTGACTAGTACAAGGTTGTCCTTAGGGTTAATGAGTTATTGTACGTAACACTTTTAGAACAAAGCAGGCCTGAGTGGCTGCATTAGTAGACTATACTTCAGTGTTCACTTGTCTGGGCTCAGCTTCAAGGATGCCTGTGTTCTCCTCTTCTGAGCACACCTCCAAGCTATTGAAAATACCCTCAGCAAGGAAGCAAGGGTTGTTTGGGCCTTCTCCAAAGGTCAGATTGACCCTACCTGCAATGAGAGTCAATGTTGTGGACCCAGCAATCGTCACACCCCCAGGTGGGAGCTAAAACTTGGAGGACAGTGCCCTGAGCTACCAAGCCCCACCTGAAGCTTCCTGGTATAGAGGATCTTCACTTGCTCTAGGAAGATCCAGGTTTTTACCTTGAGAATGGAATAAATAGATTCGATTAATGGATACTGTCCTGTGCAATGGGATGTCAAGCACAAGGCAATAGAGCAAAAAGTTTTGTCCTAAGAAGACTCCCCCATGCTTCTGAGTTCTGGGGAACTTCCATAAGGGCTTTTGCCCTTTGGAGAAGAAAAGAGGAAAAAACTATACCATATTTGTCTAAAACAAATATGGCATAGTTTTTTTTTTCTATTAATAAGATAGCTGAAGATGTCAATTTCAGATGCAAGTTGTACNTAGGCAATCACACCAAGTTCCGGGAATCTCTACCTTGGGTGCATTTCCAGGTCTGCAATGACGGTGAGTCATTTATCCAACTGAGGCTTGGGTAGTGGTTAGGAGGGCAGCCTCTGGAGCCAGCCTGCCATGGATTGAACCCCAACACCACCACGTCCCTTCTGTGAGACTTAGGGAACTTACTTAACATTTCTCTTCCTCAGTTTCTTTGTAAAATGAGGATGAGAGTAGTACCTGCCATTATTGGGCTTGTGATAGTTAATTTTATGTGTCAATTTGGCTGGGCCAGGGTGCCC
>NW_007727034.1:385154-386935 GCF_000696425.1 Galeopterus variegatus
AAGTGTATTATGCACATCTCTCTTGTCTTTGGAAGTGGAGAGCCAGTCTGTGGTGCAGAGTCCTGGCAATTTTGTGACTTCTACACAGGCTTATCTTACCTGGGACCAGAGAGCAGCCAGAGTGACCTGCCTGAATCTTAGGTAAAGGACATCCTTCTCAAAGTATGGTGTCCTGCTAGACTCCAATTCCATTACAGGGCAGATCCAAGAGCTTGGGTACAAAAGTTCAGGAACACTTTCATCTCCAGAGGAAGATCCCAACAGAGTTATCCAAATTATTGAACACATCAGCAATGTGGCCTGAGCAAAAAGGTCAGTGGGTCAGAAGTTAGCACATGCTTACAGCTGGGACTGATGTCACAGGCATGGGTCCTTCCCTTCTTGATTTTTTTGATGTTTGTACACTTACCCTATTAATCTCTTTTGGGGTAGTTGTGGGAGGCTGAAATATGCTGACCTTTCTCACCCACCCAGTGAGCAGTGAAACCAAGAAATTGTACCTTTTAATTGTGTACCTCCTATGTGTCGACACCGATCTGAGCTCCTAAGTGTATTATCTCATTTAATCCTCAGAAAACCCCTCAGAGTCAGGGAGACCAAAGAGGAGACTCCCCTGCCCTAGCTGTGCAGTGGAGGGGAATTTGGTCCAAGTTCAGTGACCAACTGGGGAGGGAGATACAACCATTTGTGCCTCTGATCTTGGTTAGGGGTAGCATGAGAGAGGCTTTGCTGTCATGGGTTGAGGACAACATTTGTGTCATGGTGCAACACCAATGAGTTCAACTCTAAGATTATGTATTACTGGGATTATGGGTATGGCCTTCTAATTTGGGATTATTACTATACAGGCCCTGCTATCTCATGGATGGTATAGTAGCCAGTGGGGGAATTAAGGGAGGTGTCTGGGGAAAGTTCCTTTACAATTTACCCATTAATAAATTCTCACTTTATACCTGCCATGTGCCAGGCACTGCACGAGGCACTGAGAATAAATTGATGAGCAGATCAGATGTGGCTCCTGTCCTCAGGGAGCTTACCAGCTAGCAGGGGGAGACAAGCGATGATGCAGCAGGGACAAGGCCATGTGCTGTGTGCTCTCTTGGGGAGAGGGGGACACAAGGTCTGCAGGAGCTCAGGGTAGTGGTACCTAAGCCAGGTGAAGGGCATGGAATCACCTTCCACAGGAGGAGACATCTCAGCTAAGACCTAGACTCCATTCCCCCTGCAGCCTCCCTCTCTAGCCCTGTCCTGGCTCCTGAAATTGAGCTACGCTTCAGAAAAAGCAAAGCTCAAGTTAGAACTTATAGGAAAGCCAAGTGCACTGGGGATGACTCTGGGTTCTGCAGTTCCCCCAGTTGACTGAGAAACACAGAGTGCCTTGACTGCTCTGTGACCCGCCGGCTGCCTGTTTTCCCCTGAAGGCTTGAACCCAAGCTGTGGACTTGAACATTCCCCAGGCACTGATAAAGTTTTTTACATTGATGCTATAGAGCTAGGGCTGGGTCTGGAGCTCATAGACCCCTTGAGCCCATTGTCCAGACTGGGTCACAAACCCTTCACATGCAGGTCTATGAGCTAGGTAATAGGAAAAAGGTCCTTGGAGCTGTGGGTGAAGAAATAATAGGCTTTATTTCTAAATGCAGGCTCTGTTGACCAGCAGTTCAGAGCCGCTGCCTCACACACTGAAGAGCACACAAAGTAGCAACAAGCCAAAAGATAAATGGGCACATGTGCACTAACTCTACTCCCACACAACTTGTTTGCAAAGGATGTGCTGCACC
>NW_007727034.1:387639-389467 GCF_000696425.1 Galeopterus variegatus
CTCCATACCCACCCCTCTCCTTATGGACATACCTGGGTAGAACATCTCCTTTCTTGCTGTCTATAGCAAGGACACTGAAGCCCTCTGTATGTGAGTTCACCTAATAAATGCTTTGAACTGATCACCCTGGCATCTAGTACTTCTTTCTTTGGAATCCCAAAGAGCCCCATCTCAGCAGTCTCTTACAAGAATGGTTTGGAGCAGTCTCTTACAAGAATTTCCCTGCTGCTGCTTTTGCAGAAGTTTCAGTTGTGGGTTTGGCTAGACAGAACAACTGAAAAATAAATCTCCCCGCTCCTGCTCATAAGCCATTCAAGCCCCCCAAGGATAAGTGTCTATTTCCATTGTCAGGCTCCAGACAGCCTTATGTCCCCCCAACTCCTCCTTGCATCTGGACGGGACAGGGAGGGCTCTAGGCTTGGCTGCTGTGGCCACCAGACCAGGCTCTACAAGGTCTGCAGCAGTCTTGCTAGCTCCAGACGGACATTCCCAGAGATGCTGTTATCCCACCTGGACAGCTGGCCTGTGAGCACCAAGGGAGGTGGTTTGGGTGCTTGCATGGCAAATCTGAGCATGCACATATAGTGAATGCCCAGCAGAGGTTCATCAAGTTCTATAACTTTAGAGCTGGAAGTCAACTCAGACAGCAACTTGTTTGTAGATGTACAAACTGAGATCCAAGGAAGGGCCAGGCCCAGCCAGGACTCCAAGGCTGTGCTCAGACTTCAGCAGCTGAGCCTGTCAGGAGCCCCCCTTTGCCACCCCACTTCTCCCAGAGATCCACAATTAGGTGAGGATGGGTCTCCTTCAGGGCTTGGTAGAGTCGATCTTTGCAGCCCTGGTCCCAGGACCGGCTGATGCTGAGCAGCATCCGCATCTGGCTCTGCTTGGTGGCCTCAGCCCGCACCCTCTCATACTGCTCCTCGCTCAGCACCTGTCCATGCAGCTTGTCCAGGACAGGGTCCACCGATGTCACTCGGGCAACCAGCTGCTCCCGATATCGATCCACGAAGTGCAGCAAGGACGGCACATCCAGGGGTGAAGGGGAGCCTAGCAAAGAACAAAGAAGGAGGGCTCCCACCACAGCCTCGGCCTCTGATCTCCCACCTCTAGCTCTTTTTACTCCCCTCATCCTCATCCCTGGCTTCCTTCTCCCTCTGCAAAGGCATCTGACCGCCAGAAATGCACCTCTGCCCTTCCTTGTGCCAGTGTCTAGCCTGGCATTCTGCCCTGAGTTGGGGGTGGGAGTGGGGTTCATGATGAGGCATTTGAGGCTGTCCCGTGGGAGGTGCTTGGGCCTCCATGGACAGGAGCGGGGGGCTGGGGAGGGACTCTGCCCTAGGGCATGCCCCACTCTCCAAGGCCTGATCCCTTGTGAGGTTTGCAATGACAGGGTTCCTTCCTTTCTCTTCGCTTCCCTCCAGGACTAGACAGCACAGCCCAGAACTGCCACTGCCTCCTGTGGTCTCTAACAGTGTTACTGACCGATTGGGGCTGGAGGGATCAGAGTAGCTGCAGGTCTGAGGTCTCCTGGAGCAAAACAGAGATGAAGAAACATCTTTAACGGGGGTAACTATCAACACACAATCTGTTTACTGAGCTACAAACATAGTATGTAGTTTCATTTTTTTAAATGCAACAGCGGTGCTGAAAAATTTTTTCATCATTTACATTAGGCAAATGTTCATTTATTAAACATATACCCCCCCACACACACACACGAGATACACCTTGAAAACCCCACTCACTTCTGAAATTTTTTTTTTGTTTTTGTTTAAAGATGACTGGTAAGGGGATCTTAACCCTTGGCTTGGTATTGTCAGCACCA
>NW_007727034.1:390533-392018 GCF_000696425.1 Galeopterus variegatus
TGAGATCAAGCACATGGGAATAAAAGGTGAATTTTAATAGGAAAAAACAAACAAAAAAAAATGAAGAGGCTTGAACAATTACTTGCAGAGGAGAGATTGGGGGGTGGGGGATGTTCCACAGCAGCTCATGTGAACAAGGCCTGGGAGTCTGAGCAGACCTCATGTTCCCTGTGACCAACAGTGTGGGGAAGGGACATAGGGGAGGGTGCAGGCTGTGGTACTGGGAGCACCAGGTCCACTTGGATGGAGAGAGGAGGATGTTCTTCATCCTCCATGCTGACTGGACAGTCTTGGAGTCAATCCTGACTCATTCACAGTCAACTCTACTGAAGAAGATCACTGGATGGCAAAGAATTTAAAACCCAAAATACAAGAGGAATGATGGAAGGATCTGGAGGTGTTTAACTTGTATAACAGGAGACATAAGGGAGACCATGATCCCAGTCTTCAAGTATCTGCAGGGCTTTCTCATGGGGAAGGAGCTCCAGGGGACAGAACTAAGCCTGACAGAGGGAAGGCATTGGCTTAACGTGAGGAAAAGAATGATATTGCAACTCTTTATTAAGGACCAGTACATGAGGCATGTACAGGCATCATTTTATTTAATCTTCCCATCACTCCTACCTGTTAGTCATTATGATCCTCAGTGTACAGATTAGGAACGGAACCCAAGACTCAAAGAAGTTAAGTAATTTCCCCAAGATCACCAAGCATGCAAGTGCCAGACGGGGATTTGAACCCAGGTCTGACACTGGGGCTGGTTAGTTCTCTACCTGTGGTTACAACTAAGCCAAGACTGAGCAAAGCCCATCCTGCTTCCACCACACTGTGAAGACTCAGGAGATAGTGTTGCCATTTTTTTTGACAGCTGACAAGGGCTGGTTGTCCCTAGTACTATTCAGAGGATTTTGATTCTTGGGATGTTGGTGCTGGACTAAGAGACAGTACATTTTCTTGAAAGTTCATTCTTGTCTACCTTGAAAATATTGAATGGTCCAGGGGAGAGCATCTGATATTGCTAAAATTGGCTAAATCCGTGCAACCATATAACTATCTAGTTCTTATTCTTTCATCTCACATCCAAGCTATCATGAGAAAGTTTGCCAAAGGCCTTGGGAATGTTGAAATCAGTGAAATCAAGGGCAGAATGGAGACACGATGGTGACTGAGAGATCATAAGGCTTAGGGTCAGATTGACTTGAATTTAAATTCTAGTCATACCAGTTGTTACATAACTTGAAAAAGCCACGTAACTTCTCTGGGTTTTTTTCTTCTCATCCGTAAATTATGTTAATGTAATCTCTCTGTCTCTGTCTCTCTTTGTGTCTCTGTCTCTGTCTCTTTCTCTCACTCACACACACATTCATTGACTTCCTTTTTGTAAGAAATGTAGGGATACCGTAGGCACTCAAGTGGGGGACACTCCCTGGCAATATGGCGCCCTTCCTGGTTCTTCTCCACAGTAAACAAGCCCGCTGGTGCCAA
>NW_007727034.1:392731-421766 GCF_000696425.1 Galeopterus variegatus
TCCAATCAGCTACCGCCCCGTCCACCCCCTATCAAAACCCAGAACGCAGCTCCCTATAAATGTACATGCAGTCCTTGAATAAAGCAGAACTTCTCTGGCGAACTGTCAGCTCGGGTCATGTCGTTTTATCAGCTCGGGTCCGTGTGCCCTTTCACTTTTCCCACCTCTGAGCTCCCTAGACTTCTGGTTTTACCTGGTTTCACCAAGGCCTCCCATATTACAGTTTCATCTTTCTTGTCTCTAATTTGCAGCCTGATCCCGGACCCCAAGTGGCCAACGTAGAACTCAGAGAAGAGCTGGGACTCTCCAGGGCTCCGATAGCAGAGCTCCAGTTCCTGAACAGAGAAAGAGTTGCCACGTGAGAAACCACTGTTCATCCTGCAAGTCCTTCCCCACCCGACACTTTCTTAGCCCTGCTCAACCCCATAGGGACACTCTAATCATCTCCTGTGCTGAAATCAATTGCCACCTTCAGACCACAAATCCTGACTCAAAGATGAGAACACAGCTGGGTACCCCATGGATGAGTCAGGGCTCAACCTTAAAAATGGAGCTCACGCATCCTACTCCAGATCCTTCTCTCTCCATCTTGAGTCAGACAGGTTCTTCTTCCTTGACCTCCCCCATCTTGAATCTGAACCCTTATTTCTCCAGCCCAAAGCCTGTCTTCCCAATGAATCTTAAACTTGATCCACTTTCAATCAACAGAACATTGGCATCCATCCTCTTTCCTAAATTATGTCCACCACAGAACTCTTGATTCCCAACTGTCTTCCAAACACGCTCTTTCCCATTTTCCCCAAACTCAGTAAATGGCACCAACATCCACCGAACACACAGGTGCCAAAGGAGGCATCATCTGGAACTCCCTCCCATACCCAGCCAATCTGCCAAGTCCTGTTGGCTCTACTTCCAAAGTATAACCTGAATCCATCAACTTTTCTCCGTCTTCACTTCTACCACCCTAGTCAAGCCACCATCAAGTCTAGCCTGCCTTTTGCAAGAGCCTTGTGCCCTGTCTCTCCTCATCCACCCTTGCCTGCTTATTGTGCATTCTCACCCAGCAGCCGGAGGCATCTTTGTGAAAGTGAGTCAGGTCTTGTATCACCCTGTTTAAGACCCCCCAAGGGCTTGCCACTGCACTTAGGACAAAACCCAAACTCCACCTCAGGGTGGCCAGGGCGCATGAGCCCTGGGAGACTCAGCCTGTGGTCTGGCCCCTCTTTTGCTACACACACTAAGCTCTGCCACACTGGCCTCCTTTCTGTCACCTGGAGGTGTCGAGCTTGTTCCTACCTGTGTGCCTCTGCACACATTCCTTCTGCCTGAAACTGCCACAAATCTCTACATGCCTGAACCTCTTTTGCCACTGAGGTCTCAGCTCCAATGTCACCTCCTCAGAGATGCCTGCCCTGACCACCCAGTCTAAAGTAGCCCAAGCCACTCTCTTACAGTGCTATGTTTCTTCACAGCACTTTGTGATGCTTGGTCACTATCTTCCCAAGGGCAGGGATTAGTCTGTCTTGTTCACTGAACTATCTCCACCGAAGACAGCATATACTCGGCACTTGGTATTTGTTGAATGACTGAATCATGTCTTCCTCTCATTCCTTGTTAACAACTGACACAGCAGGAAAACTCCAAGACATTCGTCCTTGGATGCCTGTGTCTCAGCTCAAAAGATAAATATCACTCCCTCCTAACTACTGGACATCTAGTCCATTTGGAGAGCTTAAACTGATGTGAAGGTTAATTCCAGGTGTCAACTTGATTAGGGATATTGAGAAACCGAGTAAAGCTATCTTTCAAGATGTTGTCCATGAGGGTGTTTCCAGAAGAGATTAGCATGAGAACCTGAATGGACTGGACGGGAAAGATCCCCCCTCAAATGGGGGAAAACCATCCAATCTGCTAGAGGCCCGGAAAGAATAAAAAACAGAGAAAAAAATGTGAATCGCTCTCTTTATCTGCTGGAGCTGGGATACACTCTTCTCTCCTGTCCATGGACATCAAAGCTCAAGACTCTGCAGCTTTCGGTTCCAGGACTTACACTAAAAACACCGTGGGCTTCCCTGGTTTGGAGGCCTTCAGACTTGGACGGAGCCACACTACTGGCATCCGGTACGTGGATGGCCTATTGTGGGACTTCTCTTCACAATTTCGTGAGCCAATTCCCTTAATAAATCCCTCTCATATGTTTATTACATATCCTATTGATTCTGTCTCTCTGGAGAACCCCGACTGATACGACTGAGGATCGTTAGGAATCCTTCAGCAGCTGCTGACTCCAGAGGTGGACAGCTTCTGCCCAAGGTGTCAGAACGAGATTAATTTTCTGATTCAATGCTGTTTTTTATCCCTTTATTCTATTGCTAATCTTAGTCTCTTATTCCATTTGACGCTCTCTAAAACACTAATATGATCTCCCTTATTTTTATCCTATTTTTTTCTGACCCTATGGTCTCTGTCTACCACTTATGGAAAAACAAAACTCTTGTTCTTTTATCCCAAACCACAGCTACTGCTCTGAATTTAACCGATTGCTGGATCTATCATCCCCCACCTGACCTTTCAGACAAGAATGTAACAGCTAGTCAAAGGGGAATTTTTATGATAGCAAATACTTCTTGTTGCACATAGAACTAATTGGGGCTAGGGAGGGAAAAAAAGCAAAACACCTGGCTTCCTGAAAGGGACTCGACTGCCTTCTGAACATGTTTTTATTGAGTGGGTTTCATCATCGAGTCCTCTGGTTTCAAGGCCCGTTACAAAGACTCATAATCCTTTTGTTTTTGATAATGTTCTGTCCTGAGTCTTAAATGCTCCTGCATAGCCATCGTCACCTCAAATGACTCAGAAACTCTTTCACCATAGAAGGAGAAAGAAGGATTAACTTTGGTCCAACTACAAATCACCATTCCATGGATGCTCCTCCAATCCTTAGCAGTAAAATCTGGGCAATGGTGAAGATTTGGATACTGTGGATTAATGCCCAGTGGCCTGACTTCATCTGCCTTTTACCAGAAAGGGGGACTGAGAATGAATGAAAAGCAGCCTCTGACATCCAGGAACTGACCTGACGCTGACAGCTAGACCTCGAAGTCATCACAAACTGGGCCGAGGCTTACAGCTCACCGTGTCGTCCTCCTGTTGGACACACACAGCTTCACAGGACAGCCACTTCAGACAGGTCGTTGGGCAGCCCGCAAAATGCCAAACATCCCCCCTCACTAAGTGAGTGACTGCTACTCTTTTTCTTTTTTCTTCTTCTTCTTCTCTCTCTCTCTCTCTCTCTCTTTTTTTTTTTTTTTTTTTTTTTTCTCTCCCCCCCCCCCTCCCTCTTTTTTTTTTTTTTTTTTTTTTTCTCTCCCCCCCCCCCTCCCTCTTTTTTTTTTTTTTTTTTTTTTTCTCTCCCCCCCCCCCTCCCTCTTTTTTTTTT
Organism: Galeopterus variegatus; assembly: GCF_000696425.1. Classification (NCBI taxonomy): domain Eukaryota; kingdom Metazoa; phylum Chordata; class Mammalia; order Dermoptera; family Cynocephalidae; genus Galeopterus; species Galeopterus variegatus. Next base: position 396,171 of record NW_007727034.1, read on the forward strand.
TTTTTTTTTTTAGCAATTATTGCTTTTTCCTTGCTTCAGTTTGCCCTCTGTAGAGATAACATTTACTGAGATTCCCAATCATAGAATTTCCCTGCTTTCTGACAATACCCATTCTATAGCAAATCTCCGTTTCCTTAATCCTGGCCCCAAATTACTCAACCAAGGCCCAAATCCTGTACTAGGTTCTTTCTAACAATCTTTTACTGAGATGCTGCATGGTTCCCCATGGTGTGTGCTCTCCCGCTGCAATGGGTAGTAAACCCAGGTGTTCAGGTGTGATTCTGCTGGTTTTGGCAGAGGGCATTGGTGCCCTATAGCCCAGACTCTTCTCAGTGCCCCCAAGTCAAGCCTCACTGTTCTTCCCATTCTGATGTGATCCTCCCTCCCCCTAATTCCCTTTCCCCCTATCTTTGAAGCATTCTTGCTCACCCCAAATTCCACTTACTTTTAGCCCAACCCCAATTCATCCTGTTCCTGGGAAAGCTCTGGGACCTGCCTCACGGGCTTTTACCCCAAGCATGACTTCCAATCCCTGCAAGGGGGTCAACATCTGGGCTGCTCACCTTGGGGATTATTTCCAGCCCTCCTGAACTGGACACAGTGTAGCGGGAGCCCATGTAGAGAGGGGTCAGTGGGGGCGGCTTGCGTATTCCCACAAACTGGAACTTCTTTTCTTCATCATCTATGGCCTGAGGAACACACGGAACAACAATTAAGGGAGGATTCTGTCCTGTGGAATCTGCTCTGAATAAGGTGAGAGGGTGTGTTGGTGTGTTTGTGTGGGCTGGGTGTGGGGTGTAAATACCACCTGTGCACACCTCTCCCCTGTGCACTGCAACACAGGGAGCCCCACACTTGGCCTCTGCTATCTTCAGGGTGGGAATAGGGTCATTGCTAGAGAAGTGAGAATAGAAAAGACTCTGTAGCCTTTCTGGGCATGGAGCCCTCCTATCCTTCCAACTCTTGGGAAGAGGTTGCAAAGTGTTGACCAGAGATCAGTGATGGAGCAGCAAACCCAGCTGGGGGAGACCGTGGGGAGTCAGGAGACCCATCCATGGCTGAGCAGGGGGCAGGAAAACCACATCAACATTCCCGCTGGAGGACCCCTCTAGAGGGCTCTCTGGCTGCACTTCATGTCAACCGTCAGCCCACCCCGGTCCAGCCTTTCTGGCTGTCACTGTCACCTTCCGAATGGAGCAGTCACTGGGGATCAGGTAGAGGTGGAAGGTGGCTTCCTCAGGACGGAGGTGGTGGTAGAGCAGCACGATGCAGGTGATGGGAATGAAGCGCAGGGCAGTGTTGATCACTCTCAGGAGAACCCCAATGGGGGAGAAGCTGGGGTTTTCCAGGACTATGTAATGTGGCTCCACCCTGGCTGGCTTCTCCAGGAGCATCCCCTCCTCTTTAATGTGGGCCACATGGAAGAGGGAGATGTCTATATGGCCGCCTGTTGAAGAATGGGTTCGAGAGGCATGGATTCAGTGCCCTCCCTGAGTCAGGCATGGCTGGGGCAGTAGGATCCCAGGGCTTAGGCTCAGGAACCCTCTTGGGGAACCTAGTGCTATGGTCTGAATGTTTGTGTCTCCCCACATTCGTATGTCGAAATCCTAACTCTCAAGGTAATGGTATTAGTGGGAGGAGACCTTTGGGAGGTGATGAGATCGGGGCAGTGCCCTCATGAATAAAATCAGTGCCCTTATAAAAGAGACCCAAGGCAGCTTGTTTGCCCCTTTGGCCCTGATAGGAAACACCTATAAAGCACCATCTGTGAATAAGAGAGCTCTCACCAGACACTGAATCTGCTGGCACCTTGATCTTGGACTTCCCAGCCTCCATAACTGTGTGAAATAAACTTCTGTGTTTTATAAGCCATCTAAAAACTACCCAGTTTATGGTACTCTGTTAGAGCAGCCTGAATGGACTAAGGCACCCGGTATGGGGAAGATGGCATGCCTAAGCCTGGGGCCTTTGGAGGCTGTGGGCGATAATGTCTTTGGGGTGGGAGCACCACAGGAACCCCCTCGAACCAAACTCGTACACAGTTCCAGCCCCAGGCTCTGGAGCCGGGAAAGATATTGGAAGGTTATGGTTACCTGCCCTGGTGTATATTCTGTAACTATGAGACTATCACCATTGAATGATGCTGGCAGGTTTGACTCTAGGCAGGTAGAGAACAAAAAGAAAGGGACAGTGGGGAAAATAGAGTGACCAAAGGTAGTCTACATTGGTCAATATTTGGTCACCCTCCATTCAATCCCATTTTTTTGGGGAAGAACCCCCTTCTCTATCACTGTGTGGGTCTTGGCAGGAGGCAAGCTGAGCCTCACACTCAGGAAGATGCTACACTCTGGCAGCTGTGATACAGGTGAGTGGTCAAGACTTAACTAACTGGATGCACCTAATCAGGATCTCGAGTCTAGAGGGGTGAAACACAGAGGAAGAGACAGAGCTTATCTGGGCAGTAGTAGTGGGCTCAAGAGTCCAGTGGCCCATGCAGCAGGAGAGTCCCACAGTGGTTGTGTCCGCAGCAAAGATCTCTCTATTTTTCTTGGTGTGACCTTGGCTTTGTCCTTGGTTTCTCAGCATCGTTAGGTCACTGCCTTTTTGTCCCCCTTAGACTCGTTGCCTTACCTTTTGTTAAGTCTGTGTTACTCAAGAATCTTCCAATACATTCTGTTTCTGCCTAAATCAGCCAGAATTGGTTTCTTTGATTGCAGCCTCTGATCAATGCACCAGGTGAGGACACTGAAGCCACAAGAGAGAGGTTGAGGGATGAAGGCTGGAGTGGGAGAGACACTGGCCTAGAGGTCAGGAGTCCTGGATCCATCCCTACGTTGCCTGGCAACTGCTGCAATGCAGGTGGTTTCTGAGCAGGAAGACATCCAGCAAGCCGGACAAGGCCCTTAGTCTTTGTGGCCATCAATCAGAATATCACCGAGTGGGCCAGCCCATGGCTCACTTGGGAGTGTGTGGTGCTGACAACACCAAGTCAAGGGTTAAGATCCCTTTACTGGTCATCTTTTTTTTTTTTTTAAAAAAAGAATATCACCGAGTGATGTTAATCCCAGAAGGGGCCACAGAGACCATTACTTAAGTTTTCCTATTTATTAATAGCATTTTTGTATGAAAAATAATATCACAGTTGTGTACATCATCTGAAAAAATGAGGAAGAATTCACCTATGATCTCACCAATCAAGTGATATAATAATCTTGTCACCATTGTGCCGTTTTCTCAGTCTTTCTCTGCAGCAACACCTTTCAATGTTTCCATCCTAGTCCATGCAGCTTTGTCTCCTGCTTTTCCCACATCAGTTTAAATTGTCACAGACATCTGTCAGACCTTTCCAATGACTGCAGCAGAGGATCCTGCCAGTAGATGTGTCAGCCTGTCATTCATCATTTGCCTCTCATTGCGGAGTTGTTTGCTTCCAACTCTTCACCATAACTAGCACTGCAATGCATATATTTCTGCAGAGAGCTTTTCTAGCTCCCCTTTCCCTTGTGCTATTGTCTTGGAATCAGTAAGTACCAAGGGATGAGTAATGTGTGGAAAGATATGACTTTTTTTTTAACTCCCAAACTGCTTCTCCAAGAGATGGTGCTGCTCTGTGCTGCCATCAGCGACACTAGGTGGATGATCTCCCCTGGACCTCTGCAGCACTGGAAGGTCCTCACATGTCAGATGCAGGAACTGAAACCCTGGGAGGGGGTGCTTTTCCCAGGACCACACAGCCAGACACTGCCCTAGTCCCAGATCCCGGCACTCTGACCACAGTTTGTGGCACTTACAGATGCTCTGTGCCAGACTAATTTTGGCCAAATTCCAGAAAGTGCCATGTGTCTCTAATGCTTGTCTTCTTGCCAGGGTGACTGTCTTTGTCTTTTCTGTTGCCATAACTCAATACCTGAGACTGGGTAATTTATAAAGAATTTCTTACAGTTCTGGAGTCTGAGAAATATAAGGTCTAGGGGCCTTCTTGTTGGTGGGGACTCTGCAGAGTCCTGAGGTGGCACAGAGACTCACATGGTGAGGGGACTCATGAGAGAGAGCCAATCCAGCTTGTATAACAGACCCACTCTTGTGATAACTAACCCCACTCCCATGATAACCCATTAATCCTCCATTAACCCATTGATCATTCATTAACCCATGAATGGATCAATCCATCCATGAGAACAGAGCCCTCATGACCCAGTCACCTCTTAAAGGCCCCATTTCTTAATACAGTTACATTGGGGATTAAGTTTCAAACTGAGTTTCAGAGGGCACAAACATTCCAACCATAGCAGTGACCAACTATTCTGGCTTTCCCAAAACTAAGAGCTCCCAGGATGCAAGACTGTCAGTGCTAAGACCGGGAAAGTCCCAGGCCATCTGGGATGAGTTGGTCACCTTCCTGCTTGCATATTTTGTCCTTTCAATAGACTGCAGCAGAATCACCTTCTCCAGATGCATTGACTGACAGTATATTTGTGCTGATAAATTGGAAAGAGAAGGAAAGCAACAGGGAAAATGGTGATCTGAAGGGAAGATGCTTGAGTGGTGACTGGGCAAATATCATTGGCAGGAAGACCAGGACCTGCTACCTGGAGCTGCCTTGGCTGGTCTCATTAGAAATATTCAGAACAAGCTGCCATGGGGTAGGCATTTTTTGTGACAGGGCCTCAGGTTGTTTATTAAGCAAAAGTTTACTGAGCACTTACAACATGCAATTTCCTATGGAAGGACACGCACTGCAATTCTGGAGCTCATGGCCCAACAGGGAAGACAGACAGAGACTAGAACAATGGCCCAGAGCGTCACAAGTGCTTTGTCAGGGAAGTCCATCGGCTTCCTCCTTTCCCTGCACATGCCCAGTGTTGCTACTCCTGCTCCCACCATCTTAGGAGCCTGGGGGCTTTCTCTCCTTTAGACCCTGCCCTTGGGGCTGTGGCCTGATACCACAGCCCTGCCCTCACTGCTAAGTGTGTTGTCAGCACCACCCAGGCTCAGGTGAGCTGTTGAGGAGCAAAGCAACTTTCCTGCTCAAGGAGGGACCATGGGACACACATCACTTAAGTGTGGGGGCACTAGAGATACATCTAGCAGAGTGATTAAACGATATGACTGCCTGAGTGTGACCCCAGCAAAAGCGCCTACCAGCTATGAGACTGTGAGCAAGTTACTTAACCTCTCAGTGCATCATCTGTAAAGTGGAGCCAACAACAGCATCCACCTCCTAGCATCGGTTGGAAGGTTAAATTGAGTTTGTGTCTGTAAAGCGCTTGGAATAGCAAGGGCTATCTGCTACTATTATGGACAAAATGCAGCTTTAGCAGGTACATCAACACCTGGCTGTTGTGGTTCTTTCTGTTTCTTCCTCAAGCAACCTGGCCTATCCCTCCAGGTAATCCTTGGGGTCTGGGAAGAAAAAGGTACTCATATGTTTTGAAGCATTTTGCTAAATCTGAGGAGTTTTGGGGCTCTCTATTATTGTCTGATTCAGAAGGTGCTCATTCCAGAGAACCATCACTTTTGAAGCAGGTGTAATACCACTATGGTTCCCAGCAGTGCAGTCCAGGTGAGCTCCTGCGGTGGGCAGGAGGGTTGAGAGAGAAGCTGGGGAATGATTGTACCTGTGGCTGGGTCCTCATTCCCCACGGACAGCACAGAGAGTAGTGAGCACGATGAGAATGAGGGAACTCACTTTCCTGGAGCAAGGGCCGTGTGGACAGCAGGGTGTGTGTATGCTCAAGGAGGTGGGTGGTGGGGGACAAAGGACAGGAATAGCTTCATGGGTGTGTGGCCTGTGCAGGCATACAGAGCCCTGCACTCAGAAGGGTCTGGTGCTTGGTTTAAAGTTCCGCTGTAGCCATCATGACATTCTTAATCCTTTTAAAACAAGGGGCCTCCCTTCTCATTTTATGCTGGGCCCCACACCTGATGGAGCTGGTCCTGCAGGAGGGTGAGCACGCCCCGGGTGGTGAGGTCTGTGAGGCCCTGAAGTGAAACTGAGATGCCGAAAACCCTAAGCTCTAGCTATGGTGGGAGAAAACTCACCTGGGAAAGTTAATGACCAGACATAAGACCTCACTGATGATGGTGAAGCAGCAACTCAAATCAACCGGGCCTGCTTTAGGTGGTGAGGTCATCATTTCCAAGACAAGCAACAGCTGCAGCCTGGATAGCAGGCAGCAGGGATTCCTGGAAGAGGCCCTGCCTGGCCCCAGGATTGTGTTCCTGGCTGGCACGGTCACTGCGAGCTAAAAGCGGCCTTTGTGCAGTTTGCTTCTTGCTCTGTGTGCAGAATCCCAAGGGAATAAATCCTGTCTGGCCACAGGGTGAGGTCCAGAATGTGTTCTAGGGAAGGGTGGTGGGACATGGGCTTGGGCAGTACTGAGGTCGGGTAGCTCTTACTCTGAAATTAATGGGACCTGGGTTAGAATCCCCAGTCTGGACAAGAGTCATCTCTCTGAGCTTCAATTTCCTCATTGATACACCAGGGGAACACCACAGTACCTAGCCTGCCAGGTCGTTATGAAATCGAGATATTAAAACATATGTAAGTACCTTGCATGGTACCTGGCACAGAATGCTCAGGAATTGTTCACAGTTCTTATTAGCTCTGTCTCAGGTGCCCCCAAAGGGCAGTGCCACCAACTCACTGAATTCAGTCCTGTCCAGATACGACTATCACCCTAGCAGACTCTGGCTAGATTTCTGTGCACTCGGAGGGTCATCACTTCCTTGGGCAAATCCCGTTTCCCAGTCCCACCTGATGGACGTACAAGACTGACCGGGGTGTGTGTAGGTGTCCTCACAGTGGGGTGTGAGAAGGGGGCTGGGAGCAGCAGCTAAAGGTAGACTTGGCCCCTCCGGGCCCTGCTGGTGCACTCTGGCTCCAGGCCTTACCTGCATGAGGCTCCCTGGAATACCCAGATGTACAGTGACAGGCAGCAGTGCAGCCCTGAGCATCCCAGGTCTAGCAGACCAAGTTCTCTCACTGCTGGGCACAGGCAGAGCTACAGCAGGGCTGAACCCACTGACTCCATTGGCCAAGCCTCTCTCTTCCTGACAGAGCACTCGGAGCCCCCCTGGCCTAGGTCCTGCTTGTGAAAGAGGCAGCGTGGTTGTGAGGTGGCTGCATTCATGACTCTGCAGATTGTCAGGTGGGGAAAATAACTTGTGTTGGCTGTCATCTGAGCCATCAGCACCCTCTCCCCATCCGAATGGCCTCTGCAGCCCCTAGAGCTGTCTTGAAACTCCCTCCCCACTGCCCCACTTTGCTTGGGAACTTTCCCTAGGGAACACCTGCATGACATGATGCGGTGTGTCAAAGCAGTCGCCTCAGGACTCACGAGGTACCAGAGGCTCTGGTTGCTATTCCTCTGGTCCATGCTCTCCTGCTGAGGTGCAGCTTGAATTATTCATGGAGCTTTTGTGACCTCAACAAATGAGCCTTTCCTGGTCCTGGGTATTGGGCAGTTCCTTGCTTTTTATTTTTCACATTCTATTTTTTCCCTTTCTACTAGTTGAAGATTATTCTTCTTACATATATGCTGTAATTGGTTACCATAATATTTTAATGTGTGTACTTTAAGTCTAAAGATAATGAATATCTTTACCTTGAGGTGATACTAAATATATCAAACTATTGGGATGGCACTATAAATTAATATGCCAATCAATATCTAAGTGAAAAATTAAAATATACTCCCTTTTATTATCTAACTAAACAGTGCATATGATACAACTGATAGAAGCTGTAACAAATTGTTTATCAAATCATTCCATCATCAATTAAATGAAGCCCGAGTCATGTTTTGACATCAGGAACCACATCGGACCCTTCTAGCTTTCTTATTAAATTGGTAGACATTAAGTGCCTGTACCCAGCATTGGCTGGGTTTCACCTGATGCCAGCTCTGTCCACATGGCCTGGTGTGGAGAGCCTGTGCTGCAGCCCCTGCCAACAACACCGCTCCAGATGTCCCCGTCCTGCTGCCTGGTAGGCTCAGACCCTCTTGCCTGCCCTAGGCTTATCCAGAGAAGTGCTGCCTCGGCCACCCCTCCAGTCCATGCCACACCCCGTCCTCATTCTCTGCATCGGTGGCCAACACTGGATGATGTGGTGAGGTAGTTTGTGGTCTCAGGAAGTGAGGAATTTCATTCTACTGACCAGAACAGAGGTATTTCAAAATTTCAACCTGGATGGCAGTACTGGTGCCTCTGTCTGAATGTCAGCCCTGCCGTTTGTATTCCTTCTGAGCTATGTTCCTTTCTTTTTTTTTGGCTGGCCAGTACAGGGATCAAATCCTGGACCTTGGTGTTATCAGCACCATGTTCCAACCAACTGAGCTCACTGGCCAGCCCTGAACTATATTTCAATTCACTATTATTGTTGGTATTTATTTGGTTCTCTCTCTCCCTTTTAAATCCCCTCATAGCAGACCTTCATATTGCTGTTTTATCCAGTCGGAGTTTTGTTAGCTTTTTCACAGGTGTCTCAGTATCTTTGTTTATTTTTCTTCTTGCCTCTCAGACTTTCCATGTAGGATCATTTTCCTCTTGCCTGAGGTACATCTTTTAGAATTTCCCTCAATAGGCATTTCGTTGTGGAAAGTACTCTTGGTTTTGGTTTGTTTTAAAATGTCTGTTTTATCCTCTTCTTAAAAAATAATTCTTCTGTGTTTACAATTTTTGATTGACAGTTATTTCCTTAGTATAATGAACATACCATTCCATTGTCTTCTGCCTTCCATTGTTGCTTATCAAAAATCAGTCATCAGCCTAATTGCAGTACTGTACCTTTTTAGGTAATCTTTCTTCTTTTTTTCCAGTGTTTTTATTTTTAATTATGCATTTTTGTGGGTACAGTGTGTTGTTCCAATACATGCATATATTGTACAGTGGGTAATCTATCTCTGGATGCTGTCAAGATCTTCTCGTAGACAACATTATTCTGTAATCTCACTATAATGGTTCTACTGTTGATTTCTCTCTCTCTTTCCTGATTTGAATTTTTGGGGTTTCTCATTCTGAGAAGTCTCATATCTGTCAGCAATGCTAGACATTTCTTAGCAATTATCTCTTTGAATATTGCACTGTTTCCATCTTCTGTATCATATGCTTCTGGAATTCCAATGAGATATATGTTAGGCCTTCTCATGGTATCTCTATGTTAATCTCTTCTTTCATTTTTTTCTTCATATTTTCTGTTTAGTTAGTTTACTTTTCATTTGTTTCCAAATTCAATTTATCAGTTTTTAATGGTGTCTTGCTTTTTGCTCACACACACACACACACACACACACACACACACACACACACACACACTCACACACATTTCTGGTACCGGGATCCAAATCTTTGACCTATGTCTTATAACACCATGCTCTAACCAATGGGGCTAACTGGCCAGTCTTTTTGCTCATATTCTGTTTCTGATAATTCCAATATCTGAAGTATTTAAGGGACAGATCCTGCTACCTGTAGTTTCTGCTGGTCTTGACTTATGGTGCCTTGTTAATACTTTGTGAGATTTTTGACTGTGAGCTTATATTTTGGGGGACTTTACCTGTGGGAACTGACACAGGTTGGGATATTTTATGACTACTCTCATCTATTGGGAAGCCCCTCTTTCATGGCTCCATCTCTCAAATGGAGTCTGTGACTCTGTTTCTTTGCCCTGCCTGTAGGAGTAGTAATGGCTTTGCATTGCAGCTAGTCCCTGGTTACCCCAATATTCCTTATTAATTCATTTAGCCTTACTTTGTAAATAGTCCTCTCTTTGAAAAGTCTCTTCAAAAATCTCAGCTGAGTATATCATCTGTTTTCTGCTGGAATTCTGAGTGATATGATCTATGTAAAGAGCACTTAATAAATGTTAGTTATTATTGTTATTGAGGAGATCACTTTCCATTTAGGGAAACTTTTAAGGAATCCCAGGCAAAAACAATTATGAGACTGGGAGACATGTGCTTCAAAAAAGATATGCAGAAGAGTGGGATGAGAGAAAATCTGTCTCCACCTCCATCACTTCCTCTCAGTCTCTCTAAGGAAGCCATGAACTCCTTCCCCAGGACACTGTCATCCTGTACTCTTTTTCAGGCATGATATTACCACCACCACCCTCGCTGAGCCTCCCTCTTGCTTACCTTGGAGGGCCACAAAGTGAGGGAGGTGCACAGCTACCACGACTCCCGGCTCAGCCTTGATGTCAAACAGAGGCCCTGCCACCATCCAGCCATGCTGAGGGACAGTCCTGCCCAGGAACCGGTCCCAGGCACAGAATTCAATCTCGATGGTCACTGCCCTTCTCACCACGAAGCAGAGACCCGTCTTGGGCCAGTGATAGGAGCCGGCCATGGGGAAGCAAACTCTGGGAAGAAGAGGGAGAGACAGACACTAAATTATGCAAACTCACTGAGCACCTGCTGGAAGCCAGGGCCTGTGCAGGGGCTTGTGGATACAGTAGTGGCTCCAGGCCCAGATGTCAGAGTCAGACAAATGTGGAGTTGAGTCTTGGTTCCTCACTCTCTGATTGTGGATCCCGGAGCAAATTATTTAACCTCCCTATTATCAGGTTCCTCATCTGTATAAGTAGGGATAATAATAAAAGGGTTGTGAGTAATATGTGAGCTACATGCTGACAGCTTAATATACACCTGGGAGCAGTTAGCTGTCACTGTTATGGTGATGAATACAATGATGATGATGATGATGAAATAGGCAAGGGTTTGTTTTTTTTTTTAAGTGCCTATTTGGCAATCGTTAATAACGGTTTACATGCTAATATTAATGATAAACACCTGGAGCTGAAAATGGTGCTTTACAGAGATCCTAGTGACTTTCTCCAGGCTCCCCACAAGGGAAATGGTGGGGTCGCAGGAAGCCAGCTTCTGTAGGTGTAAGTTGGGAGTGACACTGTCTCCTAGCTGAGATCATGTCTGTGACAGTGTTTGGTGAGAGGCAAGGAGTTATATAAAAGATCGTGATTATGATTAGAGACATTTATTACTTATGAGACTGTAAACCCTTGGAGGGCAGGGCCTCCAAATTCATTTTAGGGTTCCTGGCTACTAGTGCAGTACTTAGCACATAGCGGGTATTAATAACACAGGAGCACATAGACTACAGGAGATTTAAGTGAAATTTAAAAGACATAACAAACCAAATATAATGAGTGGACCTTGTGTGGATCCTGATTAGAACAAACCACCTGCAAGAAAACATTTTAGACAGAGAGCAAATTTGAATATGGACTGGGTATTAGATCATATAAAAGACGAATTGTCAACTTTGTTAGATGTGATAATGGCATTGTGGTGATGGAAGAAAAGGTCTTCATTCTTATTTTTTGAGAAGCGTAATGAAATGTTTAAGGATAAAGTCACCTGCTGTCTTGGATTTAAAATACCTAACAACTAAAAAGGAGGAAAGTGAATACAGTGGCTGAAACAATTTGGCAAAATGGTTGTTGAAGCTGGGTAGTGGGTACATGGAAATTCCTTGTTTTCTCCATTTTTGTGTCTGTTTAAAAATTTTCATAATAAAATTTCTTTTTCCGTAAAAAAAAAGAACCACATACGCACTATCTCAGCCTTGTCTCTGCCTCTAGCTTGTCAAGGGGAGAGGACCCAGTGGGTACTGGGAGGGGAGCTGTCTATGGGGACCCAGGGGCAGGGTGCTGGGTGGGACAGGCAGAGCCCCCTCACTCACCGGTACAGGCTCCTGCTTTTGTCAACTACCTCAGCAGCCACAGGCCCTGTGGCACTCCAGAAGACATCTTTGGTCCCCAGAAGCTCAATGTGCAGTTCCCCCAGAAAGGCAGGAGAAGGCAGACAGAAGGGTTCCACTTGTGTTATTTGTGGGGAGCTTCCCTCTGGAACAGGCAGGGCAGTGATCAGGTGCAGTTCTCCTGCCTGGGCCTCTCACCCCCCACAACTGGACCATGGAAGGGACCTTCTCAAGGCTGGCCAGCCTGGGCAGGGAGTGTGTCTGCAGCTTCTGTCCCTGCTCCTGGGTCTGTCTGTCTGCTGAGGAGGCCTACCCCACTGTCCCCCAACCCAGCCTCTGCCCACCTCCCTTCCCCCCATCCAAAAGTGTCACTCTTCCTAGCATGCCCCAGGTGGTCAGGTGAATAGAGAAACATGGCTCAAAAGATGGATGCAGGGATGGAGACATGATTTCCAGGCCTCAGCAGCCCAGATAGGGAGACTGGGCCCAGTTTCAGAGTCTGATGCATGATCTATATGGTCCAGAGAGAGGCAGCACCAGTCCCCTAGGCTTGGAGAGAGAAGCAGAAATTCAGCAAGGTTCTAGGAGCGAAAGATCTTGCAGGGGGTGGGGCCCTCCTAGATGGGGACCTTGCCCTGTCCCCATCAGAGGCAGGGAGATGGAGGAGATAATGCCCCCCAGCCCTGTCATGATGCTCCCAGCCTGGGCCATTCAAACTACATGATTCTAGGGCTGGTCCGTGGCTTACTTGGGAGAGTGTGGTGCTGATAACACCAAGGCCACAGGTTCGGATCCCTATATAGGGATGGCCGGTTGGCTCACTTGGGAGAGCGTGGTGCTGACAACACCAAGTCAAGAGTTTAGATCCCTTTACCGGTCATCTTTAAGAAACAAACAAACAAACAAATAAAACTACCTGATTTTGGTCTCTGCCGCTTGAGTGAGGACGTATTATGACTCGTCTCTCCTTCATCTGGATCCTCATCTGGGATCATCACACTTGGATTCCTAGACACGGAGTTGTTCATTCTCCCTAAGATCTCAGAGGAAGCTAGAGCTGACTACAGGACATTCCCACTTGGAATTCAACACGCCTGAATTGATCCTGGTCCTTATCCTGTGCTTCTCCTATAGTCCCTGTCATCCACCCACCATCCATGCCAGAACTGGGGCATCATCCTGACTCCTCCCTGGCCCACCCTGGGAGCTGATCACCTTGACACCTCCAGGTAGCTCCCCTTTCTATCCTCTTCTCTCCACCTCCACGGCCTCTACGCTAGGCCCAGACCTCTGCATCTGTGGACAGAACCACCACAGCATCCTCTGAAAGGTCTCCCAGGTTCTTCTCTTGTTTCTCTCCAGCCCATTTTCTACACTGCAACTGATCTTCAAATACAAATCCAGCATGTCACTTTGCTGCAGAAGCCCTGTAATGTCTTCACATGGTCACCACCTCAGGCCCTGACCCACTTCAACCCCATTTGGGCAACTTTCCCCCTACTCCCTGACCTTCAGACCAGTGGTTCTCAAACTCAGTGTGCTTAAAAATCACCTGGAGGGCTTGTTAAAACACAGCTCCCTGGGCCCACTCCCGCTAATCCAGCAGGTCTGGAGGGGGGCCTGAGAATGTGCATTTCTATCAAGCTCCCAGGTCATGCTGATGCCGTTGCTGCAGGTCCACAGACCACACTTCGAATAGCGCTGCTCCAGACACCTGGCCTCCTGTTCCTCAAAGGAGATAAGCTCTTTCCTCCTTCAGAGCCTGGAATAGAACCCTTCTGTGCCCAGCTAACCCCTCCTATCTTTCAGAGCTCAGCTCCGCTCCTTTGGACAAGGTGACATAGGCCCATCAATGCATCCACACCAACCCCAGGTGTAATTACACAGCCTTGTGGCATAACAACTTGTGTCTGTCTTCCTGCTGGACTAAGCTCCTGAGGTGGGGCCATGACTGTCTTGTTCACTGCTGTGTCCTTACATCCCCAAATAGTGCCCGACACACAGTGGGTCTGCAGGGAATGTTTGTTCAATGAATGAATGACTCCTGTTCCTAAGCCTAGGATCTTCTTCCCTTCCATCTCAGGTGAGGCACAGCAGCCAGGAACTTGGGGACACATGCACTTCGTAGCATGAGGGCTGCAGCAGATTCCTAGGGGGTAGAGAATGGACTGTCCTGCCCCCGGGGCTTCCCCCTCTACAGGATGTGTGTATGTGTGTGAGCGTGTGTGGCTGGTGGGGTGAGGGTGAGGTTGGTCTCTCTCGGTGTCTTTGTCTTTGTCTCCCCCTCGTGGTCACTGCCTTCGTGGTTCCAGCCATCTCTGTTCACTGCTCACTCACTCATTCAGTAATTCGACTCATTCACTCGCTCGCCCACTCACTTGCTCTCTCACTTCTTCATCTCCTTATTCATCTAATGGAAGGGCTTAAGGAGGGAGGTGATGTGATTCTATCTGCACTAAACAAACAAGCCTTTCTCTGGCTGCTGTGGTTTCCTGGTTACTTTCTGTCTCTCCCTCCACCCCCAGACATCTTGGCCCTGGGCCTGGGTCGGCCACCCCTTACCATCTGCTGGAGACAAGCAGCTGAGGTCTCTCTTCCTCCAGGGCCCTCAGCTCCTCCTTCACCTCGTTGCTCAGAAGGGTCTCGTCCAACCTGCAAGCATGAAGAAAGCCTGGTTCCCCTGGGATCCCCCACATGATCCCGAGGTCCACAGGGCCCAGAACCCTGGGATCTGCCACCTCCTGAAGGAACCTGCTGTAGGCTCTGACATGGAGGGGGCAGTGAGGAGGTGTGTTAGGGAGTGTCGTCGGGTCCACCCCATGGTTGCTGGTTCAGAGGGGTTGCTGGCTGCAAGGCTGTGTCAGCAGAGGCCTCAGCCAGCTGTACGGGAGTTCTGAAGCCGGGACAACCCTTTAGAGCTGTCTGGAGTTGGGGTGAGGGGCTGGGCCTTTGTACCCCAACATCAGTCAGTCATTAGACCCAGACCGCCCCGAGAATGGGACATGACTTTGGGTGAGGTGGCTCTCACCGGCAGAGGCCATCCCTGTAGCCGGTGGCCAGCAGGCTTCCTTGTGGCTGGGGGTTACGTCTTCATTGCCAGAGGGTATCTGGGCAGCACTTCACAGTGTCTTCCACAGAACGGCCATTCCCCATGGCCTCAAATGACAACCTAGGGATCGGTCCTGGGACTTCCTTCCCAGTGGTGGGAAGGGTTGCTGCAAAGAGAGAGTCCTGGCTCCGTAATCGCAGGCCTTGTGTTCTGGGATTCCTGTCAGGTTTAGGATAGTTGTTGGCTTCTCTTGGGCCTCTGTGTCCTCAGCCTATAACATGGGGTGAGCCACTCCTGCTCTGTGTGTCGTGAGGCACAGGAAGGCAGGAGCTGAAAAGACCCTGCGTCCTGTGAGGGGCTGTGTGTTCACCGCTCTCACTGCTATCAGGGCCTTTCTCCCTCTGGGGAGGGGACGGAGCCCTCCAAGCAGAAGGTTTTTCCTCTCGACTTGAGTCCTGTGGCTCCAGGAAGGAAGGAGACAGAAACACTAGCAGGACCTCAGAGAACAAGCTCCCGTCTGGGGCAACCAGGGTTTCACAAGTGATGTCGAGCTGGTGCCTGGATGCAGATCCGCCTGCAGAGGCCAAGCTCTGGAGAGGCTCTTCAACATGGGGGAGATGGTGATAGCCAAAAACACACGGTGGGGAGCCGGCGGGGCATGAGGACGCCAGCCCCTGGAGTTTCCCTGGTTGTAAATGGCCGGTTTCAGCAGTTTCGGGAGAAGCCACGTGTAGACTATTTACCCCTGTTATCTTGGCCTGATCACTCCTTTAGGTTTGAGAGTCGAAATGGAGGCCTGGCGGAGGAAAGCCCGAGGGCCCAGGCTTCCCAGGCCCCTTCAAAAGCCAGCCTAGAGCCTCAGAGCTGGACTGGAGGGCTCTGGATGGGGAGGTCTGGAGCCCCTGTTGGTTCTCTGAGTGTGTGGCAGGGCCAGGTGCCACAGCCAGAAATGGCCTGTGGACCTGTGCTCATGGAGGTGGAGGAAAGAGGAGTGGCCGAGAGACAGTGTGGGGGTGATGGCTTGGAGAAGGCGTGAAATGAGGCTGGGCCCACTCCATTCCAGCCTCTCAGGGCCTTGCTGGTCCAGAGCCTGCCGCACGCTGTCCCTTTGCCTGGACTGTCCTCCTGGACCTGGCTTCACAGGCTCCTATTTCTTCTTCAGGCCTCAGCCTGATCTCCCTTCCTAAGAAGCCCTTCCTGCCCTTCTATCTAGTTCCATCCTCCCCAGCGTTACACTCTCCTAGAGCCCTGTGCTGCCCCTTCAGAGCGCTGCACAGAGCTTATAAATGCAGGTTGTGTGTTAACAGGTGATCCCACCTACCTCTTTCCCACTAGGGTGGGAGCTTCAGGAGGGCAGGCCCACCATGTCTGTTTACTGACTATATATCCAAGCGCCCGGCCCTGTGCTTGGCGCATGGGAGAAATGCGATGAATGAATGAATGAGCAAATGAATGAATGAGTCGCTGCCCTGGATTGAAGTGAACCCAAGTGTCCCTTAGAACATGCAGCCTCACTAATAGTTGTCATCTGATCATGCCCGACTCTTCCCAGCCCTGTCCTTGTTTTTACATACATTTTATTTTATCACGATCCATGAGGTGGGTATATTATTCCCATTACACAGATGAGGAAACCGAGTCTCAGAGAAGACACTGACTTGCCCCAGTCATGCAGTGTAAGTAAGTGGTGGAGCCGGTAACGAACCCAGGCTGACTATGCATTTATATGTCCCTTTTCCTTCCCCTAATCAGTCCCCTGCTATCCTTCCTCTCTCCCCTCCCCTGCCCTCTGCCCAGCAGGGACCCGCAGGGCCTTACCACAGGAACTTGAGTTGGCAGGTGGGACGCCGGAGCCCCTCACAGAGCATCCTCACACCGAGGTCACCCAGGTCGTTCTGCTGTAGGTCTAGCTTCGTCAGACTGGAGCTGGCGCTGATCATAGAGGCCAGGACCTGGCAGCAGCTGGACGTGAGGCCACAGCTGACCAGCCTGCAGGAGAAACACACACAAGCCCACAGTCACTGTCCCGAGGGCTGGCTCTTCTGGGTAACTGGGGTCTGCTCTCCCTTGCTATAGCTGTGGCCCTTTGGGGATCCTGGGGCAACATTAAAGGAAGGTAAAGACTTCACTGGCTTGCAGAAATCTGGGAGATTTGAACTTTCCTCTTGCAGCCAAAGAGCCCCTCAGGATGCAGACGGCCTCCCTCTCTCCTGTGTGAGTCCCATGAACACTACCCACACACCATATCTACCTTGTAGGAGTAATTTACCCAGTATTCCACTTGTATACCCGGGCCTAATTGTTAACCACATCAGTCCTGCCAAACACCCAGTCAGCTGACATGGGATGTTTTGGTGGGTTTCAATATTAAGGACATCTACAGTCCAGAAGAAAAATGAGTGAACTGATACAATAAAAGTCGAGGGGGAGTATGGTGGCTTCAATCGGAACCAAGGGCCTGTCCTGGGCTCCCCACTGCATATTGGGGTCTGGAGTATGTGCTGTTCCAGGACAACCTTTTTAGAGGGCAAAATTATTAATGCACATACGCTTTACCCAGCAATTCCACCTCTGGGTATTTAGGCTGCAGATAATACACTGTGTCTCAGGATGCATGGACGAGGATATTAACTGCAGCTCTGTTTGCTGTGCCAAAGACTAGAGATAACCTGGATGCCCGTCACAGGGGACTGATTAAAAGCTGATGGTAAATTCATGTAGTGAAATTCCATGCTGCCATTAAAAAGAACACAGCAACGTTGTATATAATGACGTGGTGCTATCTCCAAGACACATTTTAGGTGATAAAGCAAGGTGCTGGATAGTGTTTGCAGAGTGCTACCATTTATGCAAGAATAGGGCTGTGCATGTACTGTGTGTTGTATATATGCAGGCGCTATCAGGGGGCATCTTGTATGGGATCCTCTGCTCTTGGGGTCTCAGCCCTGCTTCAGCCACCCTTGACTCCCATGGCTGGGTCCGCTTGGCTCCCAGCAGAATGCTCAGGACCTCATGGCTCCATCTGCAGACCAACCTAGTAGCAGGTTACCTAGCACTTAAAGGATCTTGACTAAGAGAGGGGACTGGGAAAGTGGAAAACCAGGCTTTGCTGTCAGACCTGGCTTCAAATCCTGGTGTTGCTTCCTGGCTCTGAGACCTGGGGAAAATAATTTAAACTCTATGGGGCTCAATTTTGTCCTGTGTAGATGCAAGTGAGCGTTAAATATTACAGGTGGGCTAGCCTTCCAGGGATCGCTGACTCCCGATATTAGAAGGAGACCCCAGTTGGCTCCTCTTCCTATCCCCACTCTGTCAACCTCTTTGCTCAGGGTTATTGGTGGTGGGGGGAGGGGAACAGACAATGACCCGTTTACCTGAAACACTCTTCTTGCCTGATAGCTCGCGGTCTGTTTCCTCACCTGCTTCATGTCTTTGCTCAAAAGTAAGTCACCTTGGTGAGATCTTGCCTCACCATCTTCCCTATTTACAATTTTAAAGACACCCCAGACTCCCTGCTTCTTTCTGCTTAACCTTTCTCTTTGGCCATATCACACGCAAGGTATTTTACTTATTTATGTGGCTTTTTGTCCTCCCTCCCCCACAGAAAGTAAGCTCCAAGAGGAAGGAATTTTGCCTGTTTTGGTTACTAGCTGTACCCCACTGCCTAGAGCACTGTCTGGCATATAGCAGGCACTTAATAAATATGCAGAGAGTGAGTGAAATAGCACCAAAGGCACGTTAGGTGCAGCTGAAGGCAGAGGAATGATTGACTGGTTTTGACGAGAGAAGGGGGAGAAGGTGAGCCTCGAATGAGTGGTTTGCCAAGGTGAGGGTGCAGGTGGGGCACTCTTGGCTGGGAGGTGGATGTGCGATGACAGTTTAGTGATGTTGGCATAAAGGGAACATGGCAGGGAGATGGAGTTTGGGGGTGAAGCTAGAAAATATCAAGATAGTGGTAGACTTTCAATGTCCTTATAAGATACTCGGACCCTGTTCAGGTGGCAGTGATGCGCCCCTGAAAGTTCTTGAGGACAGTGGTGATGTGATCTCTGCATTGCTCTGGAAAGCTCTCTGACAGCCAGTGGAGGGTGGCTGGATGTGGCCAGGAAGGGAGCAGATGGTCCAGGTGGTGGGATGAGCACATGGGTCAGAGCAGTGGCTGTGGGGAGATGCTTCAAGTAGACCCCAAGGCACTTGTTGCCTCTGTAGATGTGGGGGCCAGGGGGGCTTCTAGGTTGGATGTGGAGTTGAAGCTGCTGCTTCTTGCTGGGAGAGAAGATGTGAGAGGAGGCAGGGTCAGCTTCACAGGTGCACGAGCAGTGCAGTTGCACACAGCCATATGCTCAGAAGGTCTCGCGATTGGGGCTTAGTGCTCTGTGGCTGCCATATTGAATTTCCTAATAATTCTCTCCTTGAGTTTGTGTTTTGTAAGTGGAGTCCGAAGAGACAGTGGAGCCTTGGCTCATGATACCATCTCCTGCCACCTCCCTCCTGCACTCCCTCCCTCAGCAGGAATAGTTCTTGGCACTCACTTCCCTGCCTCCTGGTGTTGTGGGGCTGCTGCCCAGCCTTCCCCTCAGCCCAGTGATCGCTGTTGCCCTCTGTCTCCAGTGGGGGCCTGGATCAGGCACAAAGAGGATTGGGGTGGGGCATCTTGGAGTAGGGCTTGTCGGCATCTGCCCCACTCTGGGCTGGCAGCACTAGGCACATTTGTGGGGGCAAAGTTATTACCCACTGCTGATCTGGATACCTGGTGCACCCTGGCAATACTCTGTGGGACACGGGTAGTCTCCCATCTGCTATGGGTTGGATGGTAGGCCCTCGGGAAGGGGCGACGACTTTCCACCCAGTCTGGGGCATGGTGCCTGGGTCCGGCGACTGGGGGAGGGCGCACTCAGGATCTGGAGGGCTGTGTGCACACACTGAGTTGTGAGGCAAGGGAGAGGTTGGGAAGGGGAATCCACACGGCACAGCTTGTAATGGTGAGTCATGCGGGGATGAATAAAGCCATGAAAAAGGCACATGTGTTTATGGTGAAACGAGTCCTGGGGGCAGGAATATGCCCGGCAGAAATGGGCATGTCAACATGCAGGAAACCAGACAGGCCAGGCGGGTAGAACCCGTCATCAAGGGACGTGTGGGCTGGCAGGAGGCAGCCATCTGGGAAGTGGGCCCTCAGCCGTGAGAGGTGGCTGGTGGCCAGCACAAAGCCACATCTGTAGGGACATCTCTCAGCTGGATGCCTGACTTCCCTGGGCCACACTGATCAAAGGAGACAATGTATGCCATGTGCTTAGGACAGTGACTGGCAGAAGGTTATTGCTTAAAGAATGCTGCTGCTGTGGGACCTGACAGCCTCAGCGTCCTTCACATTGTCCAACTCAGCTGCCCGTGTTTCCACACAGCCCTTCTCTTTCCCTTCTGTTCCAGAGGAGGCCAAGTCTCTTCCCTCATGTGTCTTGATTCAACGTCCTTCTGGCTCTCCTAAGACCTTCTTCTTTCTGGTTTCCTCTTTCCGGTTAGAGATCTCCAACCTCTCCTGTACCAAATCCTTTGCCTTTGTCTATGTAATGGGCTCAGTTTTACATGCCCATTAAACAAACAAACAAACCCAGGGGAGGTGGGGTAAGATGGCAGACTAGAGGTGCCTGGGGCACATTCCTCTTACAAAAAAGGACCAGAAAAACTAATAGACAGCTAAATATCAATATGGAAGTGTCTGTGAGAGAGTGTAGAAGTGCAGCAAGAGACTGGTGAGACCTCTGTGGAGCACAAAAGCCCAGGATGACAGCATAGAGAGGAGAGAGGCACATGGCCTCAGCTGCCATGTCTCTGCCACCTGGATCGGTGTAGGAGAGATTTTACTTGCAGGGGGGAAAGGCAGGCAGAGGACTCACACGAACCCCCATCCTCACCACAGAGGACTGCAGATCTTTTTGCAGGAAGACTTCACAGCGTGGAGTCAAGTGTGGGGAGCTGCCTAGAATACATGCGCTGTATTGCTCCAGAAAAGGAGCACATACGGTGTACTCCCCACCCACCACCCTAATGACCCAAGCCAATGCAGCATGGAGCCATCTGCA
The DNA here is from genome assembly GCF_000696425.1 of Galeopterus variegatus. NCBI lineage: Eukaryota > Metazoa > Chordata > Mammalia > Dermoptera > Cynocephalidae > Galeopterus > Galeopterus variegatus. Next base: position 417,024 of record NW_007727034.1, read on the forward strand.
AACCAGAGTGGTGGTGGGAGTGTGCCCTGCCCTGGGGCTAGTAGCTGGTGCTTCCCCAGCCTTAGGCTCTGCAGTTATCCCAGCACACTCACGTGATCACAGTGGCATGAGGTCTGGACCCAGGGGTGGCTAGGACCCCAGCCCAGCACGTGTGGGAATCCAAACTCAGGCCTGCTGAACTGATGCACCCCCATGTCCCTGGCCAGAGATCAGACAGGCCAACCCCCACCCCTCCCACCAGTGCGCTGAGTTCTGTGTGCAAGCTTCAAACCCAGAAAAATAGCTCATGTGTCCCTACCCTAAAAAACTCACCTCCAGCCAGTGGATATAAAGCACATTTGCACCCTCCTGGAGAAGCAGCCAAGAGATCTTGTCCTCAGCAGCCTTGCCCACTACTTGAGAAGCGGCTTGTAGGGTCCCCACTGTAGACCCATTTAGCTGCCTTGCCTACTGCTGATAGGCAGCTAGCAAGGCCTCCTCTCTGTAGCCCCACATAGTGGCCTTGTACTCTACCCAATCAAAACCCAAAGACACATTTGTGGATGAAAGTTCTTCCCCATGCAAGCCTTTTATAAAATTTAAAGAGGTGACTATTCCACCAAATGCACAGATATCAATGTAGGCAAACAAGACATGAAAAAACAAGAAAACATGATACCACCAAAGAAACACAATAATGCTCCAAGTATTATTCTGATCCCAAAGAGTCAGAAATCGATAACTTGCTGGCAGAAGAATTCAAATTAATACTCCTATGGAAACACACTGAGATACAAGAGAATACAGACAAACAATTCAGTAAAATCAGAAAAACAATTCATGGTCTGAATGAGAAATTTAACAAAGAGGTAGATATCATAAAAAATCAAACAAATCTTGGAATCGAAGAATTCATTGAATGAAATAAAAAATACATCTGAGAGTCTCAACAATAGGGATACTAGTAGGTGAACAAATATTTGAATTATGGGCATTCCAGAAGAAGAAGAAAACAATAAAAGTATTGAAAACATATTTAATGAATTAATAGCTGAAGACTTCCCTTGTCTTGGGAAAGATACAAACATCCAAATCCAGGAAGCTCCAAGGTCCCCAAATAGGTTCAAGCAAAAAAGGCCCTCTTCAAGACATATTGTAGCCAAACTATCAAAAATTAAAGACAAAGAGAGAATTCTAAAAACAGCAAGAGAAAAGCATCAAGTCACTTATAAGGGAATCCCTATTAGACTTACAGCAGATTCTCAGCAGAAACCTTACAGGCCAGGAGAGAATGGGATGATATGGTTAAAGTACTGAATGAAAAAAACTACCAGCAAAGAATATTATACCCCGAAAAGCTATCCTTCAGAAATGAAGGAGAAATAAAGTCTTTCTCAGAGGAACAAAAATTAATGGAATTTATCAGCACTAGTTGTCCTTACAAGAAATGCTTAGGGGAGTCCTACATGTAGACAAGAAGAAACAGTTACGACCACCATGAAAATACCTAAAAATATAAAACTTACTGGTAGAATAGACACACGGATTAGAAAGAGAAAGGAATTAAACCTCACTGATACAGAAAACCACTAGACCACAAGGATAAACATTAAGAGAGAAAGAAAGGAACAAAGGATACACAAAACAATCAGAAAACAACCAATGAAATGACAGGAGTAAGACTTCACGTATCAATAATAATCTTGAATATAAATGGATTAAATGTCCTAATTAAAAGACGTAGATTGGCTGAATGGATAAAAGATATGACTTATCATATGTCGCCTACAAGAAACACACCTTGGCTACAAAGACACACATTGACTGAAAAGTGAAGGGGTGGAAAAAGATATTCCACACAAATGGAAAACAGAAGCAAGCAGGAGTAGCTATACATATGTCAGATAAAACAGACTTTAGGGCCGGCCCGGTGGCACACTGCTACAGTGCGCTGCTTGGGAAGCGCAGCGGCGCTCCCGCCGAGGGTTCAGATCCCACATACAGACCGGCCGCTCACTGGCTGAGAGAGGTGCGGGTGCAACACCAAGGGTTGCGATCCCGTTGCCGGTCCCGGTCCGGTACGGGCGCGACACTGAGGGTTGCGATCCGTTGCCAGTCACAAAAAAAGAGACAAAAAGGGGAAAAAAAAAAAAAACAAAAAAAAACAGACTTTAAATCAAAATCTATACCAAGAGATGAGGAAGGGCATTACATAGTGATAGAGGGAGTAATACAGCAAGAGGGTATAACAATTATAAATATATATGCACCCAACACTGGAGCAACCAGATATACAAAGCAAATATTATTATATCTTGTTGGGAAAATATAAAGAAAATGGTCAGGGCCCCTCGGATGTTCAGAATCTTGCTGAGTGTCTGGTGTGCATGGGGCCATGTTGAGGCTTGCCTTTCCCTTCTGACCACTTCTACACTGGGCTGCAGCCACTGCCGGGTGTTTTGGATTATGGACTTGAGTATAAAAGGACTAATGGCTCTGATGTGTGAAGCTTCCACAGATGCTCTGGGAAGCCATTAGGGTGGCTGCTCCTAGCTCTGAATAAAGTCTATTATTTTTTCACCCATTGCTCCCAGGACCTTTTCCTATAACCTATCTCATAGACTTGCGTGTGGAGGGTTTGTGACCCAGTCTGTACAATGGGCTCGAGGGGTCTGTGAGCCCTAGCCCTAGCTTTACAGATCTAATTGGAGAGATAGATGCCAACACAATAGTAGTTGGGGACTGTAACAACCCACTATCAGCATTGAACAGATCACCAAGACAAAAAATCAACAAAGAAAAATCAGATGTAAGTGGCTCCATAGGCCAGATGGGCCTAACAGACATTTATAGAACATTTCATACAATAGCTGTAGAATACATATTTTTCTCATCAGCACATGAAACATCCTCCAGGACTGACCATATGTTGAGCTATAAAACTAGTCTCAACAAGTTCAAAAAAATCGAAATCATCATATCAGGTATCTTTTCTGACCACAATAGAATAAAACTAGAAATTAATAGCAAGAACTTTTGAAACTACACGTATACATGGAAATTAAACAACCTGCTCCTGAAAGACCAATAATTCCAAGAAGAGATTAAGAAGGAAATAAAAAAAATCTTGAAATAAATGAGGACAGAAACACAACATATCAACATGTATAGGATATAGCCAAGGCAGTGTTAAGAGGAAAGTTTATAGCAATAAATGCCTAAATAAAAAAAAAAATAGAAAGATCTCAAATAAAAAACCTAACAATGCACCTCTAGGAACTAGAAAAGCAAGAACAAACCAAACCTAAAATAAGTAGAAGAAAAGAAATAATAAAAATCAGAGTAGAAATAAATGAAATTGAGACTAAAAATATAAGTGATTAGTGAAGTGAAAAGCTGTTCTTTTGAAAAGATAAACAAAATCAACAAAACATTAGCCAGACTAACCAAGAAAAAAAAAAAAGAAAAGACCCAAATAAATAAAATCAGAAATGCAAAAGGAGACCTTATAGCTGATACCATTGAGATACAAATGCTCAACAAATTAGGTATGGAAGGAAAGTATCTTCATACAGTAAAGGCTATATATGACAAACTCACAGTTAACATCATGCTGAATGGGGAAAAAGCTGAAAGGACACAGGATTGGGCAAAGATTTTATGGAAAGACTTTTAAAGCACAAGCAACAAAAGCAAAACTAAAAAAATGGAATTATATCAAACTAAAAACCTTCTGCACAACAAAGGAAACAATCAAAACCTTCTGCACAACAAAGGAAACAATCAAAACCTTCTGCACAACAAAGGAAACAATCAGAGTGAAAAGACAGCTGCAGAATGGGAATAAGTATTTGCAAACTGTACATCTGACAAGGGATTAATATCTAGAATATACAAAGGACTCAACTCAATAGTAACAAAACAAATAATCTGATTAAAAAATGGGCAGGGGACTGGCTGGTTAGCTCAGTTGGCTGGAGTGTGGTGTCATAACACCAGGGTTAAGGGTTTGGATCCCCATACCCGCAGCCAGTCACCAAAGGAAAATAAAAAGGGCAAATGAGCTGAGCAGACATTTCTCAAAAGAAGACATATAAATGGATAACAGGTGTATGATAAAAGACTCAACATTACTATCATCAGAGAAGTGCAAATCAAAACCACAGTGAGGTATCATTTCACCCCAGTTAGAATGGCTGTTATCAAAAAGACAGAAAGTAACAAATGCTGACATGGCTGCGGAGAAAGGGGAACTCATTGCATTGTTGGTAGGAATGTAAATTAGTACAGCCATTAAGGAATACAGTATGGAGATTTCTCAAGAAACTACAGATAGAGCTACCATACGATCCAGCAGTCTCGCTACTGGGTATATATCCAAAGGAACGGAAATCATCGTGTCAAAGGGTCACCTGCACTCCCATGCGCATCACGGCTCCATTCACAATAGCCAAGAGTTTGAACCAACCTAAATGTCTACCAGTGGATGATCGGATAAGGAAAATGTGGTGTACATACACAATGGAATACTACTCAGCCATAAAAAATAATTAAATTCTGGGCCGGCCCGGTGGCGCAATGGATAGTGCGCCGCTTGGGAAGCGCGGTGGCGCTCCCGCCCGAGGGTTTGGATCCCACATACAGACCGGTTCCCGCTCACTGGCTGAGCGAGGCGCGGGAGCAACGCCGAGGGTTGCGATGCCGTTGCCGGTCCCGGTCCGGTACGGGCGCGACACTGAGGGGTGCGATCCGTTGCCGGGCACG
>NW_007727034.1:421828-450218 GCF_000696425.1 Galeopterus variegatus
AAAAAAAAAAAAAAAAAAAAAAAAAAAAAAATGAAATTCTGCCATTTGCTGCAACATGGATAAGCCTGGAGCAAATAAGTGAAACAAGCCAGGCACAGAAAGAGAAATATCACATGTTGTCACCCAGATGTACAATCTAAAAAAGTTGATCTTGTCAAAATAAAGAATAGAATAGTGGTTACTAGAGATTAGTAAGGGGAGATGGAAGGGATGATGGGGGATGGGAAGAGGGCAGTCAATGGATACAAAATTGTAAAGTGATAGGAAGAATAAGATCTAATGTTCTATAGCGATATAGGGAGAATACAGCCAACAACTAATACTGTCTAACTTCATGTAGCTAGTTGAGAGGATGCTGAATGTCCCCAGCACAAAGAGGTGACAAATGTTTGAGGCGGACGTGCTAAACGCCCTGGTATAATCATTGCACACAGTATAAATGTACCCCAACATCATATTGTACTCCATAGATATATACAATTATCATGAGTTAATTAAGAAAAAATAAATTAAAAAGAGAAAAAAATTTCAGAGGCAGAAGTAAATTAGAGGTTACAGGTAATGGGTGAGGGCAGGGGAAGCAATAATGAGAAGTTATTGGTTGATGGGTACAGTGTTTATGTTTAGGATACAAAAAAGTTTTGGAGATAGAGATAATGTTTACACAGCATTGTGAATATAATTAATTCCACACAATTATATGTTTAAAAATACTTAAAATGGAAATCTTTATGTTATATATATTTTACCACAATAAAAAAATTCTCCCCTTAGAATTCTTGATTCTAGCCTATTTCAAGAGAAATCCAAAAGTGAAATAAGCCAAACGTAGAACGAAAAATACTGCATGATCTCACTTGTATGTGAAATCTAAAAATAAGTAAAATACTTGGAAACAGAGAGTAGAATATTGGTTACTGGAGTGGGGGAGGTGGAAGGAAATGGGGAGATGTAGGTCAAATGGTACAAACTTGAAGTTATGTTTAAAAGAATGAAAGAGAGAGAGAGAGAGAGACAAATCCAGTCATTAGTTAGGACTTTGCCTGAGGGTCTTGGATAGTCTGGCAACCACGGTGGTAAAGGTGTGTGCTCTTCCATTAGAGCCAAGTTTCTAGTGTGGGAAATGCTCACACTTGCCTGATCCAGGCTTGGTCATCTTGGACCGGTTTTCTTTCTTTCTATGACGCTACCCCAGTGAGCCAGCATGAGTCAGCTCTGGTTTACCCTACAGAAAGGTGGTGCTGGTGCTGGTGCTGGGTCAGGCACTCGGTGCGTCCGTGTGCCTGTTCTCCCATTGCCAGCTGTGTGAATTCTGCAAGTCAGTCATCTTCCCTGAGCCTCAGGTCTCAACATCCGGAAAATGGAAATAATTGTCCCTGCTCTGCTATTTTCACAGCTGTTTTTCTTTTCTTTTTTTTAATTTGAAGGCCCAACAAGGCAATAGACACGAAGGTGCTTTGTTTTGGGGACTGTGAAGTTCTAAGTCAGTGTAAGTGGTACGTTGCAGGTTGGTGTCTTCCTACTGAAGCGTGAAGTTTGAGGTAGAATCAGGATTCCTGAGTCCCATTCAAAAGCGTTTCCACTAGACTCAGGTGGTTCTCACTGGAACCGTTTTAGGATGGGGTAGATTTCCTCCTTATTCTGCCTGCTCGTCTTCTCCCACTGACCTTTTTCAATGTGCAGTCCCTGCATTGCTTTCCTTTCTTGCAATGTCCTTTTCTCTGATCTCTCACCAGTTTCTTTTCCTTGCTTCCCTTGCAATCTAGCTTAGATTCCAGGATCCCTTATTGCCAATATCCTGAATGTCTTACCCTCTGAACTTCTGTCACCTTCCTCTGGCTAAACCCCAACTCTGCCATTTCCCTGCTCCCCAGCCCACTCCCAGCTGAGTAACAGGGCAGGTGGCTGCCAGCATGAACCATGAGCACGACCTCCACATGGGTCTCAATCATGCCTGGCAGCCATTGTTAGCATGGTTCCTTGAGTAACGTCTGTCACTTGCAAACTCTGCGAGAAAAGAATCCTGTCTGTGTTTGTTTGCCGCAGTGGCCCTCGCACCTGTCACAGTGCATGGCCAAGAGAGGCTCAATGAAGGCTGATGAATAAGAAGACAGATCCTTCATCCTAGACTCAGCTTCTGACTTGGATCTCCTGCCCATCCCCGCATCAGAGCAGGACTCAGGCCAGACTCACCGCAGGGAGTCCAGGTGGCAGTGAGGGCGTCTCAGGGTCTCACAAAGGTTCTGCAGTGCTGAGCAGCTCAGCATGTTTCCACTTAGGTCCAGCTCCTTCAGGCTTCCGGTGACCACAAGAATGGAGAAGAAAACTTGCCAACAGGCATCTGTGACTGGGACCCTGGTGGACCTGAGGGAGGAGAAGAGGGACAGGAGAGATGTGACCTGCATGTGTGGGGTCTGAGGTGCTCAGCCTTGCATGACACGGTGGAGCTCTGTCCCCCTGAGTGCCAGGCCACAATGGGCAGTGCCATCCCTAGAACTGACCACATTTCCCACCTGTCCCACTGGCCTGGACTAGGTGCCCCTCCTCCATGCAGCTCCTCCTTATCACATCGCACTGATGTGTTCATTTCATGTGTCTGTTTCTGTCTCGGTCTGGGAGCTCCTCAGAGGCAAGAGCAGATATTCATCTTTTTCATCTGCAGTGCCCAGCATAGGGCCTGGCACGGAGGAGGAACTCGGTAGTTTGGACAGCCTTCCTCCCTTTGACATACCTGTCTTTCTTTGGCACAGACATTCTAGAGTCCCAGTACGCAGAAAGGAAGGAGATGGGAGGTGGGAAAAGAGCCTGGGAGAAGGGTTTGAGGACGACTTTGTGATGGGATGTTGTATTTAATCATATACCAGCAGTCTGCTGTCCAGGTTGACTTGCATGAGGCCCCATCCCCTTCCAAGAGCGGCAAGACCACAGACAGGATCCTCAGGAGAGTGGTGGCAAAGGGGAATGTCCTAGGAGAGACTATTTGCAGCCTGAAGGGGATGATGGGCTTCATCTGAGAGTATTAATAGTAGACTCAGCCTCGTATAATTTCCACCCATTTAATTTCTCCATCTTCACACACTACTTTAGTGACATCTTCAACTTCCAGGGCTTTAGCTACTCAAGCTCTAATCCAAGTTTCAGACTGACATTTCTATTTTATGGCCAGATATCTCCACCTCAACACCCCCATGACTCTTCAACCTGATACATCCCAATGTGTCCCCAATCTCAATTGCTCTTTCCCCCCAAGTCTGCAGAGGTGAGGAGCAAGGTCTCTGGAGCCTGCACATGAGTTCCACCTCTCTGTGTCTCATTCAATCTCTTCAGCTGCAAAAAGTGGACACCATGGTACCTGCTGCAGAGAGTGTGTGGAGGATTAAAAATTATTACAGAGCATCCCCAAAGTCCTAGCACAGTTTTAAGCTTTCACAACTCCAAAAGCATCAATGCTGCAAACATATCACAAAAAGCCATTATTGGAAGGTTTAATTATTGGAATTTCTTTTACATTGATTTAATTTTGTGAACTTTGAATAATAAATCTTTAACTTTTTGTTTCAGTCAATGTTTGCCATCTTTCATCAGGGGGACTCAAAGAAAAAAATTAAAATTTATTATTCAAAATGCACGATGCTTAATTACAAGCCAAATACCTGGTGGCTGCCCACCCCGCTATCTTCATTTCCTTACTATTTCTGGCTGGCTCTCCTCTCCCTTCCCACAGCCTTTGGCCAATCTTCATTTCTTCCTGGCCAGTTTAGTTTGTTTATAGTAGCCTCTTTTCCATTCTCTCTGCCTTGCCTGATGCACTCAGGGCCTTACCTCCCTCCCCCCTTGCAGCCTGAGCTTCTGGCTTTCCCGTGGATTCTCTCCAGGCTCCACTGGCACTGTCCACTCCAAATGCTCTTGTGCTGGCCTGGTGTCCCTGGTTCCTCTTGCCCCCATCTGGCCTCTGCCAATGTGCCTGCTCAGGGCTCTTCTGAAGCCCCCATGTCAGGCTGCTGCCACTTGCATCACCTGTACCCAGGTCCTTCAAGGCCTGCTTCCTGCTTATATCTATGAACAACCACAGACAACCTGGAATGGCCAAGAATAGGGGAATGGTCAAGTCAGCCATGGCACTTCCGCTGTGGAATAGCACGTGGTCATTCACAGTGGTGTCGTACGTATCAGACGACTTCATGGCATGAGGAGATGGCCTTGATATATCAAGAAAACAAAGCTGATTGTACAATAAAATGTATAGTATGGTTCAATTTTGCCATAGAAATGTGCACAGAGAAAAGGTTAGAAGGATATACCTCAAATCCTAATCATGGTCATCTCTGAGCGATGGAATTCTGGTTATACTAATTTTCATTTTTGCTTGTCTACAAACCCTTATTTTTTTCTACAATAAACTTGTGTTTTATTGTGGGAAAAAGCTTTAAAAATCTTGAAGTAAAAGATTCAAATCAAATGTTTCTTCCTCTGAGAATCCTTCCTTCTCTGGTCCACTTCTGTGGTCACTCCCCTCTGCAGGCCACCATCGTACCTGCCCATGACTCTATTATTGCAGGAATCCCAGTCTACTGAAATTATTGGATGGATGTCCTGCCCCCATGTTTTGAGTTCCTTGGGGCAGGGATTGTACTTTTTAATCTGTGATCTGCAGGGCTTGGCATAAAATCAGTGCTTAATAAATATTTATAGGATGAACATCTAAAGTACCAGTACTATACGATCAATACTGCAACAGAGGCAGGGGAACCTGGACAGGGAAGTCCCAGTGTTGCTGAAGTTGGAGGACGATTAGAGAAAGATACTCTTTCACGCTGGGGGGGTGGGGGGAGGGTTCAGGTTGAGAGCCTGCGGCAATAGAGGCATCATGGACACAAATGAGGAAGTCAGTTTTGCAGGGAAGAATAGGGACCCCTTTCAGACACATGCATTCTGAGGTGATAGGGGAAGATCTCAAGGCCAATGTCACTGTCAACAGCCATCAAGGGCGTGCCTGGAGCAGCCAAGTGAGGAATTTCTTAGAGAGAAAGCATGACAAGAGAGAGGGAAGGAGCAGACACAGGTGAGCTGCCTGGCCCTTGGGGAGTGTGGGGGCAACTAAGGGGGGGGGGGGGGGAGGGTTCAGGTTGAGAGCCTGCGGCAATAGAGGCATCATGGACACAAATGAGGAAGTCAGTTTTGCAGGGAAGAATAGGGACCCCTTTCAGACACATGCATTCTGAGGTGATAGGGGAAGATCTCAAGGCCAATGTCACTGTCAACAGCCATCAAGGGCGTGCCTGGAGCAGCCAAGTGAGGAATTTCTTAGAGAGAAAGCATGACAAGAGAGAGGGAAGGAGCAGACACAGGTGAGCTGCCTGGCCCTTGGGGAGTGTGGGGGCAACTAAGGCCCATGTGGAGGTGGGAGTGCATCCAGGAGAGAATGTGGTGGTCATCACAGAGGCAGGGCAGAGGCTGCAGCACAAGGCAGGGCCATAGTGGGCCATTCCAGAAGCAAGCAGGGCCCTGCCAGGCACTGCAGAGCGCCTGGGTGGACAGAGAACGGCAGTCAGATTTAGCAGTTAGAAGCTGCTGGTGACCTGGATCCTTCAGGCCCCTCCCCCTGCTTCCCGACCAGCCCTAATGAGAGTGACCTTGGTGCTCAGGACATTCGGGCTCATGGGACTGACAGAGGAGCTGGAGAGTGGGGTACTCACAGAACGACACTGGGGAGCCTCCACACTTGTCTGTACTGTCCACCCTCATTCAGTTGGAGCCTCTTCACATGGTGGCAGAACTTAATGCAGAAAGTGGACACCAGGAGCTCCATGTCCGTTTGGATGCACATTCTTGTTCCTTGGAAATGGGCCATTGCCTGTGTCAGGAGCTCCTCATCCTGAGCCTCGTACAAACAGTGGAGCCACTGCAGAGAGGACAGCTGCAGGGAGGGCTGCTCAGCCTGGGCCTCGGCCTCGGCTTCTGCCCAGCGCAGCAGCTCCCACTTCCTCTCCCGGGACAGCCGGCAGCCGAAGATGCTCTCCATCTCACTCACCCCCTGATCACTTAAAAGGCCAAATAGGAAACGCACAGTCGGTGCCCCAAACAGGTCGTGCCTTCCGTATGCTTCTAGCAACTTTTCCACACCTCTGATGCTGCCAGGATGTTCGCTTCTCTCCTTATCCCCCAATGCACAGGACATTGCTGCAAAGAACTCCTGGAAGCACAGGTGGATGAAGCTGTAGCTCAGAGGGGTGGGGTGCTTCTGAAGAACACCCACCTTTGAGAAAGTGGAGATGATGGTTCCGTCTAACCTGTGCTTCCTGAGGTCACCTAGACTGAACAGGGTCTTTCCTCGGTAGATACCCTCAGCAGCCAGAGAGCAGAAGCCCCTCAGCGGGGTCCCCAGGGGCTGAACTGGGAGAATCTGGGAGAGGTAGCGCAGCCAGAGGGCCGTGGTGGTCTGGGGGGTCAGTGTGAGCTCTTCTCCCCGCTCCATCTGCTGCTTCAGGCAAGTGCAGACCAGCCAGGACACCAAAGGCGTGAGACACATGGCCAAGAGTGCTCGGTTTGATTCAACCAAGCTAAAGGCTCTAATTGCTTGGCTTTCATCCGTGAAATATTTGTAGAAATATTCCTTCCTTCCGGACTCAGAGAATCCCAGGACCTCCACCCAACGTGGTTGCTCCAAAGAAGGAATGAGCTTCTGCAGAGCTGCAGTCCGAGCTGTGATCAGCAAGGAAGCCTCGGGAAGTATGGTTTTCCCCAGCAAACCTCTCAGCAGTGTGTGCACTGGCTGCGGTTGGCTCCAGCACAGACTGAGCTCAGAACTCTGCTCTTCCAAGACCCATTTTGGTTCATCCAACCCATCGAGGATGAAGAGCAGCTTCTCTGGCCGAGACAGGATCTGTTCAACAGGAGCTGGAGGAGCAGCCCAGTCTTTTGTGATGAGCTCAGTGAGACTCACCGCCTTGGACTGGGCCAGCTCTCTGCAGCTGAAGTAAAAGACATGCTGGAAGCGGTCCCTGTACAGCTGGCTCTCCTCCCAGGCTCCCCTCACCTGCCTGGCCAGTGTTGATTTCCCAGTTCCAGCAGTCCCCTCCAGTATGACTATGCGAGGTTCTTCCTGGGTGTACTGGTCTGGGCCAAATAAATCTCTGACCTCAATCAAATGTCCTTGCTCTTCCACCGCATCATGATGGAGGTGACTTCTAGGGTGAGGTCTTTGTAGAAGTAGCACCTGTGTGAATTTTTGGTGCAAATCCTCATTTTTCCAGGACTGAGTGGGACAGGGCTTCTCTCTCCTCTGTTTCTGGTATCTTTCTCTGATTCCTAAGTAAGGGAGGGAAAGATGGAACATAGAGGTGTAAAGTAGATTCATTCACTCATTCATTCATTCAACAACTGTTTTAGGCACATGGTCCAAGCCACACTCTGCGCTGGCTGCATACCGTGGTATGTTCTCACCAGTGCAGCGGAGGGAACGTGGACTTTGGGGTATGAGATCCTAGCTCAAGTCTTGACTTGGCCAAGTCATACTTCCTGTGGGACTTTCCTTCATTCTTCAAATATTTATCAAGGGCTTCCTATGTGCCAAATGCTGCTCTAGGGGCTGGGGATAAAGAGTGAATAGAACAGACACAGCTCTCTGTCCTCATTAAGCCCATGTCTTGGGCCATTAGCCCTATGAGCCTGTATTCTCACCTGTAAGTTAGAGATAGTGACATCTCCTTGTAGGAAGTCACAGGGGAATGGAGGAGAGGGTGGCTGGTGTTGCAGATGCTGTTGGGTCCTGACACACTCCCTCAGCACCCACCATTGCCATACCTGCCAGCCAGTGTCCCTCTGCAAGCACCCGTGATTGCCTGCCTGAGGGCTCATGGCCCACAAGTGGGGCAGGCCAGCAGGAGCCCTCACTGGTGACGGATGGGGGTCCCTTGCTCCAGACAGACAACTCCAGGCGTGTTCTCCACTGTCTCCCACACATCCCCAGCAGCATCGAACCTTAGTTGCTTAGAGGGGTAACCTGCTCCATCACGCATCTTTCCTGGGCTTCCCCTTCCCTGCCCCACTTGTCCTCTCTCCTACCAGAGCTTCCAGGGAATCACCTCCCTGATAAACTACCTGCAGGAAATCCTTTCTCAGGGTCTGCTTCTGACGGAGCCCAACCTGAGACAGTTGGGAAGGTGCCTTTTGAACTGTGAGGAGCTGAGCTCACATAAAGGACTGTCCCCGGGGGGGGACCTCAGTCTCCTGTCAGTGAGATTCCAAATAGAAGGACCCTTGCAGCCCCTTCCCTGCTCTCCCTTCACAGTATTCTTAGTGCCTCTCATTTCTCTCCTTAGGCGAATTGTAGATTTGCTTTCGTTGTCTCCTGTGGGAAGATTTCTGGCAATGTGAAAATCTGAGAGCATAGGATGGCCACCTGAGGTCACAGCCATGGCCCGCCCACTCAGGCCATGTCTGCTTCAGGTGCCCCGAGAGGACTTAGCTCTCTTGATGCCACATTTACCAAAACCTCCTAGTTTTCATGGATTTCTTACTGTGTGACATATCTAATCCTCTTGAATTGAGTCATACTTTAGAAATCCTCCCTCTACCCTTGATACCTCTAATGAGTTTCATTTTTAATATTATGTCGCTGATCAGGGGTTGGCAAACTCTGGCCAAATCCACAAAAACAGGTGGCTGGCTGGATTTGGCCGGAGTTTGCCAGCCCCAGCCAGCCACCTGTTTTTGTACAACCTGCAAGCTATGAATGGTTGTTACATTTTTAAAATGGTTGGAAAAAATCAAAAGAAGGATCATATTGCATAACATGAAAATTATACAAAGTACAAAATTTAGTGTCCGTAAATACAATATCAAGGGCACCCAGCCAGTGCATTTGTTCATGTCCTGTCTGTGGCTGCTTTCAGGTTACGAGGGCAGAGATGAGCAGTTCCAACTTAGACCCTATGGCCCACAAAGCCTAAAATATTTACTCTCTTGTTCCTTGCACAAACAAATTTTTCTACCTTTGCTCTTACTATATATCAAAAAGCATACCACGTGATTTTTGTGCTTGCTACGAAACTGTTGTTGGAGACCTTAAGTTCCCCACTTGAAAAATTCTGTTAGAATTCAGAATCGGGGGAAAGTGTGTTTCTCTTGAATCGGTCTTTTCTCCTGTATTGAGTAATTGATATTACGTCATCATCATATTTCCCCTTTTGCCTGGTTGCTAGGATGCTCAGAACCAATGGAATCTTTAATTATAGCAACTATTTAGTCTTCATGGCTTTCATATTTTTTTCATTTTTAAGGTTGCATTCTAGAGAGGTTATTGCATTTGTATGTTTCTGTAAGTTGCTTTTAATCCTTCCTTCCGCCTCTGCCCCCTTCCTTCCTGCTTTTCTATTTTGAATGGGAAGGGATGAGACTAATTAAGTCAATTGATATACTTTGAGTCTGGGTCACATTTTAGGACCATTAATTTTACCAGTTTACTCCTGGCTGGGTGCAGAAGGAATCCTTTTAACTCGACATCTCTCAGACTTGTCCTAGCATTGAGAGGTAGTATAGTTCAGGGTTAAGACTGTGACATCAGGAGCCTGTGTGCATGTGGCTTCTGTGTGACTGTCCTCACTGCTCAGGTGGCAAAGGGAGTAGGATGTAGGGGTTAAAGGTGTGGATTGTGCATCAGAGAGTGCAGAGGCTGAATTGCACCTCTGCCACTACTAACCGTGAGACTTTATTTTTTTTATTTTTTGTCTTTTTTTGTGTCCGGCAACGGATCGCAACCCTCAGTGTCGCGCCTGTACCGGACTGGGACCGGCAACGGGATCGCAACCCTCGGTGCTGCGCCCGCACCTCGCTCAGCCAGTGAGCGGGAACCGGTCTGTATGTGGGATCCGAACCCTCAGCGGGAGTGCCGCCGCACTCCCAAGCGGCGCACTGTAGCAGTGTGCCACCGGGCCAGCCCGAGACTTTATCTTTCTGTGCCTCAGTTTTCTCATTCTCCCTCCAAGGTGGGATAATAACAATATGGCATTCACAGAGTGGTTGTGGAACTTAGGCAGAATGTGCATGTGAAGCACCGGGCCCTGGGCCTGACACAGAATGAGTGTCCTGCAAACACAGGCATGTGACTTACTCTAGGCAACTCGGGGGTGAGGAGCTCAGTGGAGACTGAATCCAGTTCTCCTGACCCCAGGCCAATGCCCTGCCCACTAAACCAGGTGACGTATTTCCATGGTAGGTAACACATCTTCATTTAAATTTTCAGGGGCCTCTTGGAAACTGTGACTTGGTCCAATGGAGAGACTCCAATGATGGGATTTTCGGAGAGATGTCCGTGTGCAGCCTGCCCACCTGGCCCCCAGAGGACTCTGCCCATGCCTTTGCCTCACCCACCCATCTCCAGATGCTCAGCAGGGCCTCACCTGTGCTGCAACTTTCAGATGTTTCAGGAAGAGGTGACCCAGTCCTAGGAGCCTCCTGCTTCCTGGGCTCTGGTCTGGGCTGAGGTGATGGTGCCCAGATCCTCAGCACTGCTGTGGATGTGGGGGTGTTGGGTGACTCCTGGCTTGGAGACTTGTGGTCCGGGGATCTTGGAAGAGCTCCAAAGATCAGGAAAGGGTTTTCTAGGGAGAATGACAGGGAAGAAATAACCATTTGCTGAACAACCATTTTATTTCAGGTGCATACATTTTAAACTCTCATGACAGTCCTGTGAGATGGATGTTATCTTATTCTTAAAACCATGTAAAGGTAGAGATACAATTTTTTGTGAAACCTCTTGGTTGGAGTACAGTGTGTATTAGGTAGAAAGACTTTGATACACACTTGGGGACTGAGCTCCCCATTTCAAGTAACAATAAGTAGTTACTATGTGGCATTCTGAGGAAGGTGGGGTCTCTTTACTGCCAGGCACTACTCTTTACTGCCAGGCAGTGAAACTTGGGCTGTACAAGTTAGGGGCAGAGCAGAATTGCTCTGTGTCATAGAGGAGAGAAGAGCCAGTGAGACTGGATACTGCGTGGGGGAAGGGCAGGAAAGAAAAGAATATTGGTGGATGCACAGGAGGAGATCCTTTGTGGGGAGAGAAGTGTGAGCAGTTTAACCCTCTCCTCCTACAATAGCTTCAGTAGAGTCTACATCAGGCACTTGGACTTTTATGCTAGTGGATTATTTGTGTGGAGCTTAAAGAGGTGCAAATTCTGTATTGTGGAGTGGGAAGTGGCACAAGGACTGGAAACTAAGTAGTATGAAGGCTCAGAAAAGGAAATGAGACACAGAGGAGTGGAGCAACTTGTTCTATGTCACACAGCAAATGCGTAAAGTCAGGGCAAAAACTGAGGGCAATAGAGCTTGAGCCTGTAACCAGCATTGCCAGGGCTTGGGAGCAGCAGGGGTGAGAGTGGGCACAGAAGGAAGTGAAAGAGAAAGGAGAATCAGGTGGAGACTTTCACAAAGCAGCAGCAGAGTGGAGGAGGAAATCACTGCTCCATTCCTCCAGCAAGGTGGAGGAGGAGGAATGGATTGTTCCTGGTCCCAGCTCTGGCACTGCCACTAAGTGCTAAGTGAGCTTGGACAAGTGAGCTGCCCTCTGTAGTCCTTCTGCACTTTGATGCTGAGATGGGAAGAGGAAGAGAAAAGGGTGTAGCTGAGGTTTGGTGCCTGGGTGAGTCAGATGGCAAGAGATCAAAATAAGAGAAGTCAGGTTAGGAAACTGGCTAGGGCTGAGGAATGAGCCTCGCCTCTTCTTGGAGCCCATCTGGAGAATATAATCCTCCTTGGAACTTCTGGACCATCCTGACCCCAAAGACCTTCAGAGCCCACCAAGATTATGAGTGGAGCTCTGCTTGGGCAAGGGCCATGTCACACATGGCACCCAGTTGGGTAAGACTCACTGCCTGACCCACATGGGTCTCAGTTTCCCCATCTGTCAAATGGGAAGGGGTGCAGTCTCAGCACTGGTAGCTCCCTGAAAGATCATGTCTGGGCCTACTGCTCTCATCACCCCATCCTGGCCCCTCCATCCTTCCTCTGCTGTCCCCCTCCCCAAGTCCCCATGCAGGCACATGCTCACCCTGGCTGACTCACAGCTCCATCCAGGGCTCTCAGCCTGACTCAACGAGCCTCACCTCTCCAGTTGAGTCCAGATGACGTGGCAGGAAGCTGTCTAAAACTCCTTCTCTTCTCTGAGTCCTGGGGGCACTTCAGGGACTCAGGGTCCAGGAACTGCAGCACCGCAGTGGAGGTGGGCCAGCTGGGGGACTCCAAGTTGGGTGCACTTGGGGAGTAAGGGAATGAGGGAGAGCGCACTATGGGAAAGAGATAAAGAGGTTGGGGCTCGTCAGAAAGGCAGGGGCAGGGTCCAGGGGACTGAAGCCAGGGCTCTTCATATGAAGCAGTTCTCCTGTCTCAACCAAGACAGAGGTCAGGAGAAACCAGTGAAACCACCATAGTCTGCCACGACCTCCTCCACGGGCTCGTCCCGAGAATGATGCTCTTACAGACACCACTGGGCAACAAGTCCTGATCTGCGATCCAGGAAATGTGCGTATCTGTCCCGGTTCTGACACTACCTCCCTGTGTAAGTCACTACTGCTCTCTGAGCCCAGCTCTCCGATGTGGGACTATAGATTCTGCCTCCAAGGACTGCTAATAGTAACAGTAACAGCAGCAGCAGCGGCACAAAGAGCTCTTATTTATCCAGCACTTTCTACACATTAGACTCTGTGCCAAATGTTTCACGTGGATTATCTCTTTTACCCCTCACACAGCCTAAGGAGGCAGGCTCTTACTCACTCATTTTGCAGATGGGGGAACATTTTGCTCAGCGTCATAGTGCCTGGACTAGGACCTGCCTCTGCCTGACTCCCCGGTCTGTGCTCATAACTACAATGCCAGGCCAGTGCCCCACTTTGGAGGGGCTTGAAACCCATGCCCCTCTTCCCTGTTCCCTTATGAACGTCAGTGCCTCCCCTCTGTGGCCCTCTGAGTGCTCCCTCCCAGGCCCTGTGAGGACCACCTTGGGTCCTCAGAAGGCACTTGAATAGAAGAGGGTGTGGGGTTCTAGGGTCCAGCAAGGACCCCCTAGTAAGCCTCTCAGCTCCAGCCTAGTCTGGGCCTGGATCCCCACTTTGACAGGCCAGTCCCAAGTCACTGCCCAGATGATGGACTGGAAGAGAGGGTTCAGTGGTGGCGGTGGGGTCCCAAGAGGGGAGAGGTGGGGGTCAGAGATGAGCGGGCAGAGGGGCCCTTTGTCCACTCACCTGACATCAAGTCCATCTCTGCCTGGGCCTGGGCACACAACACCTTCAGGCCCATCTGCTCCCAGGTGCGCAGGGCCAGGTCCCAGGCCTGCTGCTCCCCATACTGAGCCACCAGGCATGAGGCCACCTCCGTGCCACTGGTCTCTGGCTGAGCTGGTGTCGCATCTGAAGAGCCACCAAAGTGCGCTTTATTGGGCAGCCGGAGCTGGAACTCCTTCAGTTCCTCCTTCTTCAGCAGCTCCAGGTAACAGGCCAGCCGGCACTGGGTTCTGCCAGCCATCTCTGCCCTGGGGGGTCTTGGGGACCTTGCTGGTGCGTGGATGGTGAGAGGAGTTAGGCAGGCAGGGAACAGTGGTCTTCCTTTGCCTTGGTTTCTATTAATTTCGAATGCAAGACTCCCGCTGGGATCATTCCTTTTGGCCCGGTAAACTCCTACTCAGCATTCAGAATCCAGTTTTGTAAACCTCGGGGCATCTGCTGGTGTAGATGGTGTTGGGAGGAGGGACAGGAAGAGAAGAGGTGGGAAAAGCCGTAGGAAGGAGGAGCCCAGAGGGGACGGGGAGATGCTGGAGGAAGTCAGGTTCTGTGGGCTGCTGGGGTGGGGCCCAGGGCCAGGCAGGGAGGGGAACAGGGAGGGGGTTGGGAGGATGAGGGGATGGGGTGTGGACACTCACTATTCTGTGTTCCTCACATTCTTCCCCCTTCTGGGACTTGGATTCCTGGGACCAACCCTTGAGCTACCTGCTGATAGGAGGTGGGGTTGGGGGAGAGGCAAACAGGGTGGCTTGCAGAGCCCAGTATAGAGCTCAGGGCTGCCAATGCCTGGGTGGCTTCAGACCTGTCCTGACCCTGAGACACACCAGGGAGAACAGCCCCCAGTCGGCCAGACTAGGAAGAAAAGTCACCCAGAGGAAACCCATGGGGGAGGGGCGGGGCCAGGGGAGGGGAAAGTGGGGCCAGGACACATGGGCGACAGCAGAGATTCAGAGCCAGATAGCCAGACAGGCCACATCCACAGGCAGGCTGGGGGCATCTGCCCGGTCAGGCCGATGCTGCAGCAGGTGCAGACACATTCAACATATAGTGAGCACATCTTCGCACAGGCACCCTTCCAGCCTGTCACCCAGAGCCTGGCACAGAGTCATGGTGCAGCCTCTCCAGGCAGGTCGGGGGGCCCAGGCTCTCAGGATGTGTGCAGCCCCCTGTGTCTGCCAGGGCAGCTCCTTATACAGAGACATTAGAGCTGGGCCAGGGGGCACTTTTCTCAGTCTCTCACGAGCTCCACTGAATATTCCACCGCGCTGCGAGGGGCAGTGAAGTGTGTGTTCAAGCTCAGGGAGCTGTCTGCTTTGTGCCCTCAGCTAGTAAACATTTCCCCCCGAAAGCGGAACAGCCCTTGCCTCGTCCTGGCTAAGCCAGGCCCCGGGGGAGCAAGGCGCAGGCTTCCTTCCTCTTTTGTAAGAACAGCAGAGGTTGGGGACTCCAGGTTAAGGAATGACATTACCCATCTCATTTGCTGTTGTATAGCAACACCTGGAGTTTCTGGAGATGCCTTGGTTTGGCCAGGCTTGAAGAGCTTGAGCCCATGGCTTGCTGGGACTTCTTGTGTGGGTGGTTCATCTCCCTGTGCCTCAGTTTGCTCATCTATTAAATGGGACATCATAAGTTTGCCACACAAGGCTCCAATTCAGCAAAAGCTCTTAGTAACCTTTACTAATGTTATATAAATGTTAGTCTTTTCTAAATAGCCAGTAAGCACATCACAGGGCATTCTAACATCAGACAGCAGGAGTGGAAAGTGCTAAGCTACAAGGTGAGATGATCAGGGATTTGAACACTCCATGTGGTGAGAGAAAGGGCCTGGGAGAGGGGTATGTGGGTTTTTATTCCCTCCCAACACCAACCATTTGACACTAGCTGGTGTCCTACTATTCAAGTCTGACACTAACTGCCTGGAGTTAGCGTCAGACCCCAAAGGTTTAAGGACTCAGTCCCACAAGACTGCCCTCACTTCAGATGCCAGCTGCAAATGGGGTGCCCAGACCACCCACACTTCTGTCTGACTTGGTGACAAATTCACGGTTCGCACAGCTCCCCTCAGGTTTAATAATTTTCGAGAACAGCTCACAGGACTCACGAAAACAACTTACCTATTATTACTGGTTTATGATAGAGGATTCGACTTAGGAAGAGCCAAATGGAAGAAATGCACAGGGCAAGGTGTGGAGAGGAAGGGGGCGTGGGGCTTCCACACCATCTCTGTGTGCACCGCCCTCGCAGCACCTCCACATGTTCACCAGCCTGGAACCTCTCCAAACTCCACACAAACAGCACTGTCGGGGCTTTTATGGAGGTTTCATTTCACGGGCATGATTGATTAAATCACTGGCCATTGGTGATCAACTCCACCTTCAGCCCCTCTCCTCTGCCCAGAGGTTGGGGGTGGAAAGTCCCAGCCCTCTCATCCTGCTTTGGTCTTTCCTGTGACCAGCACCCATTCTGAACCTATCCAGGGGAGTCATCTTGTTGGCGTACAAAAGCTGCTCTTGTCACTAGGGAGATTCCAGGGGTTTTAGGAGCTGGGTACCAAGAACTGGGGATAAAGACCAAATATTTCTTATTTTATTATATCACAGAGGGGCTCCTAGAATTCTGGGTAATGTGAGAAACTCCAGGCCTGGGAGGCCAAGACCAGTCAGAGAGAGGCGGAGGGAGCAGAACAGTTGCAGAGAAATGAGCTCCCCCAGCACCCAGCAGAGCAGACTTCTCGGCTGCTCAGTCACCAGCCCCAGTTCTCTTGGGGTGTCTCTGACTGTGGGTGTGAGCATGTGAGCTTTTGTGCTCCTAAACTATCTGACCTAATGTTTGGGACTCCTGGACTAAACTAGTTTCAGCATGTCAAGAAGGCCAGCGGAAGGAGGCCTGTTCAGGTCACACAGCCGGTCAGTGGCCAAGCTGGGGTCTCTGGGCTTCCAGGCCAAGGATATTTTTTCTTCCAGTCCATTCTATTTAATTCTAGGTCAATAAGATTTGGAGAGAAGGGGTACGGAATTTGGAGTCAGAAGGTGCAGTTCTGAATGGAAGATGGCGTTCTAGGTCAATAAGATTTGGAGAGAAGGGGTACGGAATTTGGAGTCAGAAGGTGCAGTTCTGCTTTTAGCTGTTTTGCAGTCTTGGACAAGTCATTTAACTTGTTGGGCCTCAGTATCTACATCTGTAAAATGGGGTAATAATACCTACTTTAGAGGAAACCAAATAATGCATGTGAATGTGGTAAGCACAGTTGCTGGAGCACTTAGCGGCTGCTTAATACAAGTTGACTTACTCTTTTTTAAAAAAAATTTCACCTGCCGTAATCCTACTCATTCTTTTAGGGCCAGCCCAAATTGTTCAAGTGAGCGGGACCAAAGCCATGTTGGGACCTAAAACTGCCTGGGCTGCAGGGGTGGAGGGATTTTAAAAAGGACAGGTTTTTTTTCTCTCCACTCTTTCTTCCCAACCCCTGGTTTTCTTATCTTGCTTGCTAAATACAAAAACAAGGCTGAGAAGCTAACCCATACTTTACAAAGCTAACAGTTCTTTCTTTGAGACTTAGAATTTTGAGACGTGATCAAGTCCAAATGACTGGAAGCTGACCGTGGGCACCAGCCAAGTCAGCCAGAGCTCTGCAAAGTGAAACTACGCAAAAGACTGCAGAAGAGTTGTTCTGCTCTGGAACAAACCAGAATCTTGCAGGTTCTTGAGTTAACAGTGAAGATGAGAACAGGAACCAGAAGTCTTGGTGAGACTTTGTACCTGACTCATAGACACGGACCCCTCGTAGCTCCGTCTCCTGCTCTCCTGCTTGTCATTTTCCACGTTCCATTCCCTCAACCCCTCCATTAAAAACCCCTCAGTAAATGTAAGTCTTTGAGATCACTTTAGTCCGGCCAGTCTCCTTCAGGTTTACCAGAGAGACGGGTTAGCCTAGCATCTCTCCTCAAGTCACTGGTATTCCTGAATAAAAGCTGACTTCCATTTTTACCAACATTTGATTTTGAGCAGTGTTCTTTTGTCTGGGGACAGGTGGCCAGACCTGTGAATTTGATATCAATTTTGGGGAGCCTCAGCCAGGAGCTGAGTGTTTCCTGTGACAAAATGGCACCTCTCTTGGAAGCTTTTCCTGCTTTGATCTTTCATCCCACAGTTCATTAAGCATATCCTTGGATGCCTTGCAGTTCAGCCAGCTGTTTCTGGAGGCTGGGTAGCTCAATGGAAAATGCGGGGGCTTTGGGGCTGGTGGGTCTGGGTTCCTGTGCTGGCTCTGCCACTTACTGACTGTGATCCCAGGCAACACCTGCCTCTCTGTGTTTTGTCTTTAAAGTGAGGAAAGGACAGTCAGGTCCCAAAGTCCTTGTGAAAGTTGAATGAACAAATATGAATGTGCCTAGCTCAGGATCTGAGATGTAGCAGACGGTCCATAAACATTAGTTTCCTTCTTCTTTTAAAATCATGGGCTCCTTGAAGGCAGGTAGCTGCGTCTTGAATTTCTTGTATCTAGAAAAATAGCTCAATGCTTTGCACAGCCTTGGTTCAGATACTATTATTAATGAAGGAGTAATTTACTTTTAAAATTACTTTTAATTTTAATCTCACAAGTAATACATAAATACAGTTTCATTGTTAAATCTTCAAGCAATACAGACACGGCTTTTCCTACTTT
Source organism: Galeopterus variegatus (assembly GCF_000696425.1). NCBI lineage: Eukaryota > Metazoa > Chordata > Mammalia > Dermoptera > Cynocephalidae > Galeopterus > Galeopterus variegatus. The sequence continues at coordinate 439,769 of NW_007727034.1, forward strand.
CCCAGTCCCATCCCCCTCCACAGAGGTTGCTGCTGTTTCCAGCACATTGTGTGTCTTACACACACACACACACACACACACACACACATGCACACACATACACACACTTCAAACTACCCTTCAAGTTGACTGTGATCACATTCATGTTCTGCAGCTGAGGGGCTGCCCCCCACGCCCCTGCCAACGTGGAAGAGGAGAAATTTACTTTTGCCAATCTCTGTGGGGAAAGGAGCCTTCCTGTTGTTTTAGCCCAAATTTCCCTGACGAGGAGGGGGTAGAGCTGAAGGTGCAGTTTGATTGCACGTGGTGCACTAGAAGCTCCTGCACCCTGAGCTTCCTTCCCAGACCCCTCCTGTTCTCTAGCTGTGCTCACTTGCCTTGCGGCCTCATTCAGTCTCGTGAATTAAGTGCTCTCCATGGGCTGACAACTCCCACATTTATATCTCTGGCCCTATCATTCCTCCTAACTCCAGACTCTTTATCCAACAGCCTCCTCGACCTCTCCCCTCAGGCGTAACAGTCTTCTCCAACTGAACAGCCCCCATCTGAGCTCCCAATTCCATCACTTCCCTCCTGCCCTCCAGCCTGCCCTGCTCACAGGATCTTCGTTTCAGTAAATGACTGCTCAGGCCCAGAACATCAGGTCATCTTTGTCTCTTCTCTTTCTCTCAAACCCTGCATCTAATCTGTCAGCAAGTCCTGCTGACACTGGCTTTTAAATAGATCTGGAATCTGACTCTTCCCTCCACGCCCCTGATGCCCCTAGTGCAGCCCACGGTCTCTTACCAGATCACTGCTGTAGCTTCCTCTTTCCCCTGTCGCCGACATTGTCCCATTACTGTGTACTCTCAGTCCAGCAACCAGAATAATCCATTTAAAATGTAAATTAGGGGAGGTCACCTCTGGGCTTAAACTTTCCATTACTTCCCATCTCACTTTGAGTAAGAACTAAAGTCCTCCCAGTGGCTCATGGGGCCCTACACGAACTGTCCCCTGACACTTCTCTGGCATTACCTCCTGCCTGGTTCCTCTCCGTCACTCTGGTCTTGGTGTCCTTCCAATTCCTTGAATGCACCAGGAGTACGTTCAGTACTGCAGGGCCTTTGCACTGGCTTTTCCATTCTTTGGCAATGATTTCCCTAAGATAGCCAGAGGCTTGCTCCCTGATCTCCTGTAGAGCAGTACCTCTCACTCCCTCTAGAACCTTTCCCCTGTTTTATTTTTCTGCATGATGCTTATCATCTGACGTTACAGACTTGTTTGTTTACTTTCTGTCATTCCTGCATGCCCATAGAATTTAGCTCCCTGAGGACAGAAATTAGCCTGTTTTATTCACAATTGTATTTCCTGCTCCTAAAACTGCCTGGTCCACAATATGAGCACAATAAAAGTTACACATATGTCTTTTGGATTCTTTCCTTTTCATCCTTCTGAACAGCTGCTCGTCGTGGCCACTAGATGGCACTCAAGTACTTTCTGTGCATTGAAACAGTGTCATCAGTTTGGTTAGTAGGACCCACTGGCGTGCTCCCTCTGAGGCCTGAATTTTTTTTTTTTTCTTTTTGTCTTTCTTACTGACCAGTAAGGGATCGCAACCCTCGGTGTTGCGTCTGCAACGTGCTCAGCCAGTGAGCGGGAACGCGGGAACCAGTCTCCGAACCCTCGGCGGGAGCGCCGCTGCGCTCCCAAGCGGGAGCGCACTCTCCAGTGCGCCACCAGGCCGGCCCCATGAGGCCTGAATTTTTAAAGTTATCCCTGTTCTCCTGCTTTGGGTCTTTGCTGTCTTTCATCAAGGACTTATAGGAGCACATTAAAATCCACTTTTATTTGAGTCATCCTAGTTCGTATGAAAAATTAACTTATGAGGCTAATCCACGTGTCCCACACTCTGCCACAGTAGAGTGATACTTTCTTTTTATACGCAAATTATTATGACTTGAATCTAAGTGTGGATTGCTTTTGGAGACTGGCCTCCTTAAAATTCTCCTGCTCCCAGCGATTTCTAAGAGTGTCCCAGGCATTGCCTCATGGGGCTTCTGAAGTTAGTCCTCAGTTTCCCCCTCACCTCCTGGTCATGATTTCAGATGCTGTCTCCATCCTCCTGAGATTTGGGGGGCCCCAGCTGTCCTCCCTGGTCCACCAATTCTGGGGGCACTGCTCTTTTTCTATCCACTCCTGAAATGCGGGACAGTCCTCTGTAGTTCTCTATAGCACAGCTGGGGCAAGGATACGAGGCTATGACTTTGAGCAAGACTCTCTGAGGGATCAGGGATGAAAGAAGTAAATACAGCACAGGGTCTCTTTCACCGGTTGCTACTGACACTGTTCTCAGAGCCTGCAGACCGAAGACCATTGTCCTTGGGGCCCCTGTCTCAGTGGCAGTCTCTGAGGCACTGGCTAGTCTCCATCTGACACAGCGGGTCATTCCCCAGCCCTGAGATCCTCCAGCCACCTCCACACCTTGGAGGCTGGGTCCTTCTGGCTTTGGACCCCTGGAAAGAACAAGTTCACCCCATGTGCATACCACTCTTAACACAGGCCGCAGGATTAACCTCCTTCCAGGATACTGTTGCAGAAATATCTGTTCCCTTCAGGTATGTGGTCAGTACCATGGACCCAAGAAGACAATCCCAACAGTCTAACAGTTAATTTCCCCAAAGTTGGTGAAATAAAACTGCACCAACAGGCTTAGATAAAACTGTGCACTGAATACCAGTAGTTGAAATTTTTGATTAAAAAATAGAATCTAGTCCATCCAGCCTTTCTCCTCGCACCATGCCTCCTCTTCCGCTACTTCTAGTCTTTCCTCCAGTGTGAAGTGAAGGAAATATCTGGACTCAGTATCTCTCCTAGTTTGCTTTTAGTCTCCTGCGGACTTGGACAAGAATACTTGTACATACACCCACATATCCATTTTCCAAGAACAAACAGTATCCAGAGGACACAGTTAATTTCCGTCATTTACAATAGAACACACCCTCTCACCCTGAGTATTCACATGTGATATTCTTAGCTGCATTTAAGTCTCAGTCAAGAGCAATGACTGGTGAGGTCCCCCTAGAACCCAGAAAGGCACACAAAAGTCTCCACCCCAGAAGGAAGAAATCATGCATAACTTTTTAGAAATCTTTTTTCTTTGAAAACATTTCAAAATTACAAAAAATGGCAAGAGTTGTACAGTAAACTCTCACATAAATTTAACCTAGATTCTCCAATAATTAGCATTATGACTTATTAGCTTTCTAACTCTCTCTGCAACTATTGTTTTATTTTATTTTCTGTGTGATGGATCTTGGAGGTGACTGGTGCCAATTGTGCACACAATAAGCATAAAATAGCCACCGGCCTTGTCCCCCACTCCACCACCAACCCTCTGCCCCCTTCCCTTTATGAGAAGCCTCCTGACTTCTGCAAAACAGAAACCCTTTTGCTTCCGCAAGGGCGCAGTTCTCCACCCTAGTCGCAAAGCTTCCGCATTAGCACAATGCCCCTCCTTGATAGTATCAGTCCATATAAGCCCTCCCACCCGCCACATCTGCTGCTGCCTCCATTTTGAGTGCAGCCTAGCAGATTTTCCTCCTTTAATAAAGCTTGATTGGTACCTGGCGTTTCAGCTCACTCTCTTTCACTGTTTTTATTTTTTGCTGATTATGTGTGAATAAGTTGCAGATGTCATGAGCTTTTTGTTGGGAAACTGCTTGAGCAGCAGTTTTGCTACTCCCCTCCACCATTTTCTTGCACCTAGCCCTCGGTGAGCTCTACCCTCCCCACAAAGTTTCCTGTTTATCACGAAGTCTCAGGTCGGTGGGGAATTCCACTAAAGCCACTTCACCCCAAGATGAGACAACCTATCATGAGGTGACAAGTCTCGCTCGGCCACCCTGGATATCACTGCTCTCCAATACGGGCTTACCTCCCAACCCCAGAGCCCTGTTGCTGAGACAAGACAACCGCAGCCCCCTCACCCAGCCTAGCCACTGCTGGTAACTTACAGTCAGCGCCTATATAATCTGTCAGCTCAGACCCCATAGCTGCTGCTCTTATTAGGGATCGCCCATCAATAAACGCTTCTGTTGTTGAGACTTTGTCTATCTGGTGTGTGTTTGTGCTCGGGCTGGGCAAACGACCCTTTCACTTTTATCTCTAAGGACTTCAGCAAGTATCTACTAAGAACCAAGGGTACAATGATCGCATTACTATAGTACAATGATAGCATTCAGGAAATTTAACATTGATACCATACTGCTACTCAATTACATGCAATTTTTAAAATGACATTTCCCCCTTGTTCTCTAAATTAATTATTAGGATTATGAAATACAATACAGAAATACATAAAGTAAAAAGCAAAAATGTTCCTTTGACTTTTCCCACCATCCCGTTCACTTCCCAGGGGTAGCCAGTGGTACATGAAAGTCACATGAATGTTTCAAGGTTACACGAAAAAACACATTTTTACATGAATGCAGGAACTTCTCTATGTACTACATGCATAGGACTTAATGTTTTTACAAGTTGATTTTTTTTCCTCAAGTATTTTGCAGATATTTCCATGTTAGTTCATATGGATCTGAGTCATTCTTTTCCCTTTTTTGTGGTTGTGTAAGTATTTCGTGGCTTGGAGGTACTATAATTTATTTAATTAATCCAATTTTATGAAAATCTAGCTTGTTTTTATTTGCATTTGCTGTTATCAATGAGGCTACGATGACCAACTTTGTACACACGTACATCTTTTTGTACATGTGTGAGTACCTCTAAGGGACAGATTCCCAGAAAAGGGGTATCTGGGTTGAAGAGATCACACATGGAAAAATTTTGGTTTAGAAATGTGCTTCTCTTGGAAACGTGTTTATTTTTCTCTTTCAAGCACTGCTTCAAGTGACTGGACATGTGACGGTTTGATTTGTCTTCTTGGAAGCCAACATTTGGCCCATCTGTTAAAAATATACAAGCAAGTTCAGTCTGAAGCACGTGGTTTGTGTAGTGCCTTAACTCCTGTTTTCATCTTTATCTCCTCCCAACTCTCACTCTAACTTTGCTTGATATGTGTGTTAACTTAATAATATTTTTATTTTATCTTACATCTTTACATATATGTAAATTTGTGCACTGAATTCCTCCAGAACAAGACGGTTGTGAGTACATAAATTGGTTGAATTGAGGTTTTTGACAACAGTCCTGGGAGTGGAGAGGGGGCAGAAGACTGACATCTATTGAGTGGGATCTGTTTCATGCCAGGCACTTTGCATGAAGCTCACTTCATCTTCCTGACACTCTTCTAAGATTGAGAGGATTATCCCTGTTTTGCAGGTAAGAACCACATGTAGGAGACTGCAAAGCCTCATCTCTGTGCATCACAGGGGCTCCAATGTGCTCCCAGGGAGGCCAGACTCTGTGTCTGCCTCCAACAGGCTTATGTTCCTGTCACTCCCAAGGCTGCCTCTAAAAGGCAGCTGGGATGTAGGTGGGATGTGCACCCTGAGCTTGTTCTAGCTCTTGCCCTGGGGGAGGCCTGAGTCTCTCAGAACATGCCTGCGTCCATTGCATTAAGTGAACTGTTGCCCGCTGTTCCTCCTGGAGGCTTTTGAGCTAGGAAATACAGGGGTTAGATGATGACCTCTGAGTGAATCCAGCTGTATTCATGTCAATCAAAGTGAAAGGGCTTTAACTGCAGCAGCAGGAGGAGCTAGGATGAGCTCTGGGGTAGGACTTCTGCCCAGTGAGAGGTGCTAAGTGCAGGAAAGAGTAGGAGAGGTAAATGTGAAATTTCCCTCTAGGAGCCTTTAAGAACAGGCCAAATCCTCAGCTATCTGGGGCTCAGTGTGGAGAATTAATGAAGCCCCTTGTGACAGCTCTGCTAAACTTCCTTAGAAAACTACAAATCTGCAATGTTAACTGGTCATTAAACTCCATTACTGCAGACTCTCTTTTCTTGACAAAATTTGGCTTAGGCCACCAGGTGGTGATAATTCAGCATAAATAAGACCATGTAGGGCTTCTTTGGGCCATGAGAGAAGGCATTACAAGCAGTCTGGAAGGCTGTTTCTGGGACCACGATAGGGAAACCTTTCTGTCAATCCAGTGGGCCCACGGAGTGGGCTGGTTGAAGTACAGTCTGGAGATTGAGGTCTCTAGGTATTCCTGCTCAGGCCCTAGAGGGAAACTCGGTGATAAAACCTCTGAGGAAGAAGCAGATGCCACTCACGGGATGCCTCTCCTGCTTCTCAAGGATCTCCTGGGCTCCAACTGGGATCACTTTTGGTCAGATCAGAGGACAGGGTCCTGCTGCCAGTGGATCTTGGGAAGATGAAGTGGATCTCCTTTCTCAATGAGGTGTGAACTGGAGCAGTCAGACCAACGCCTATGGATCTGCAGACTTTCTCCCAGACCGGGGAGGTCTATGGCGATAGGGATAAACTCTGCAGGAAGACGCCACTGATCTTTTATGTGTTCTCGCCTGTCCATTTCCTCAAGTAAGTTCCGTGAGGGCAGGGATTGTGTCTATCTTGTACACCACCATAGCTCCAGGACCGAACCCGTGCACAAGTCGTATGCAGTAGGAGCTTAATGTGTATATGTTGAACAAAGAAATGAATGAATAGTAGGATGAGAGAGTTGGTCTCCATGGAGCTGTCCAGGGCTCTTACCAGCATCTGGCTTCCTTTGGTTGATTGGTCTTTTGCTTTTTTGTTTTCTTCCCAGGGCTTTGCCACAAAACTTGCACAAAACCTGTTCCTAACACATGTTTATTAAATTATGTGGCTCCCTATTAAGGTATAGTCTTAAGAATATTAAGAATAGTCTTTCTGTACCCTCACTGGTCACCAGGTATCTTGCTGGGTTAAATCCAGATGAGCTGTTCTCTCTGTGCAGAGCCAAATGGGTTGAATACCTCATCCCTCATCTGTATCAATGGACTTTCTAGTTCCTAGTTCCTGTCCCTTTCATGTCACTGCGGTGAAAGGTGTATGGTGGGAGAGCAGCAAGAGATGGTGTTGGGGAAGCAAGTTGGGGCCAGGCTGTAAAGGGTTTTAGATGTGCATTCATGGGGCAGGGGGTGTGCCTTGTCCACCCCGAGAGCTCACAGTGTCCTGCACACTTCCAGACACAAAGTAAGTGCTCAGTAAAAGATGCATGCTGTCTAATTGTGCAGGACAGTGCAGAGGATAGAGAAGATGTAGATCTGGCTCACAGCTCAGCCCCCTGGAATGGCTCCGTTAATCCTTTCTGAGGAGTAGGAGATGAAGGATGCCTATTTCCATTTATTTCTTTCCTGTGTTTGTTTTCTCACATCTGGACTGACTGAAAGAGCCGGTTCTTGGTTCTTCTACATAGCTTCTCACTATCTCAGACTCTCATATAATACAAAGGAGAGGAAAGTAAGAATCAGGAACAAAAGGTGGAGCTTAGGGAGTGAATCTGTGACTCACGAGATTTACCAGGATCACTAAGATTCACAAGGGAGTGAATCTAAGACCAAGCTGCAGTTTGCCACACAGACTCTGGGGACAGTAGGTTCTGCCGCCCAGCTCAGAAACCAGCAGGTGAGGAGACAGAATTTCAGAGCCATCCATACAGATGAGCCAGGAGGTAGATGCAGGAGTGATTTGGGGAAAACAACTCAAACTTTGCTCTGATATGATGCAGGGAGCTCTGATGTCAGTGCCCATGTGCCTCTACAGCAAAAAGTATCCCGAAGGCTAGGCACCATCAGGCAGGGCATCTTCAAAGACAGGCCTCCCTCTCTTTGCATAAACTCTCAAGCCAGGCCTCTGGGCTCAGCTCTGATCTCTATACCACTGGGACTGCAGAAGCCCAGTGGCAGGCCGTGTGTCAGGCGCGTTCGTCCCACGTCGTCTCTTACATGACCCTGCCCCTAAGACGTCTCCATTTCCTCCACCTGGCCCTCCTCTCCATCCCTCTGCACCTCATCATTTCCTCCTGGATTACTGTGGTAATCGCCTCACTTTCCTCTTTTTCCTGCCTCTGATCCCACCACCTCCAACCCATCCTCCAGGTAGACAGCTAGAGAGATCTTTCTGGAACACAAACCTAATAATGTCACAACTCTTGATAAACCCCTTTGATGCCTTCCCCCTGCTGTGTGGCCCACAAGCCCCTTTAACCTGGGTTCACATTTCTGGCTTCATCTGTGTCCCCCTCCGCATGGGCCATCCACTCCGGTCTTGACTTCTCGTGTTCTGTCACCCACTCGGGGCCTTTGGTCAGACTATCTGGGATGCCTTTCTCTTACCTGACAAGCTCCTTCTCATCTAAGACTCAGTTCAGTTGTCACCTCTTGCTGGAAGACTTCTCCCATTTCCCTAGGCACATTTCCTTCTTTGGCCTCATGTAAATTACTTATTTCTTGTCATAGAGAGCTGTGCGCTAGTCTGTCTCCCCTGTTCACCAGGCCACGAACTCCTTGAGAACAAGTGTTGTATCTCATCGCTTTCAGTGTTGCCTTCCCCTCATTGCCCAGCAGAGTGTCCAGCACATGTTTGGTGCATGATAAGTATTTGGAGAATTGTAAAATCAATGGAGCCTGTACGATGGACAGAGGAGACTGCCCTGTGGGGACAGACCCTTCAGTATAGAAGGACAGAAGCTGAGAAAGGACACAACTGAAAGCTATAAAGCACTCACGAGAAGAGAGAGGGGTACATGAACTATTGGAGTCTGTCTGTCCCTTGGTCCCAGGGCTGGTCACTGCCCTTTGCTTTTAGTCCCATCCCCTGTCTTTCTCCTGCAAGCTGTGCTTCCCAGGCTCCCTTGCCACTGACTTCTGTCTGGGCAAGCTGCCACTGGTGGCCCTTACAAGAGCCAGAGGGGTCTCCTGCTGTTATCTGCCGTATGATTCCTATCATGATTTTATCAGGTGATTTTGGTGATCTGGATCCTTGGCTGAACCAATCCTTCCATGCCCTTTGGTTCTTGTGAAGGAGGATCTTGAATCCTGGCAGAGTGAGATAGGGAGCAAGACCACAACCCACATGTAGCCACTACTTCCTCATCCTATTTCTTTCTGTGCCCTGACTCTTGGAAAAGGATGTTTGAAACACATTCAGAGGGTAGTCAACTTCAGCAATTCATTATGCCAAGAGCTGGTGCCAATAGGAAATATAAAACCCTTCCTGAGAGTCCTGGCTGAACTCAATTGATCTGTGCAAGAATATTAAGGGAAATGAATCTGTCATGTGGTCATCCCCACTATGGAACAGTGATAATGTGACTTAGGGGACCCCACTGGAGCCAGAACCTGGGCTGGCTGACCCTACTGGTGGTTCTCATGCTCCTCTGCAGGATAGCGAGAGGGTAAGAGACTCTCCCCAACCTCTGGTGCACTGAGGGGTGTAGGACTGATTCTGTTACTGAACTCAGGTCCAGCTGCCCACGCCCTTGAGAAGGACAGGAAAAAGGACTCAGAAGCCAAATGGCTGGTGTTAGAAAAGCAGATGTATTCAGCTGAAGGAGAGGGTAGACTATCCCCTCTCAAAGATTTAGGTTTACTGAGGGTTTTTTTTAACTTATCAATATACAGTGTAGTTGATTTTCGTGTCCCTTTACCAGTTCCCTTTCCTCCCTCCCTCTCCCCGCTCCCCCATCTACATCGTATCTGTTCACTTGTCTTAACAAGTTCAAGGAATTGTTGTGATTGTTGTGTCCCCCCCCTCCCACCGATTGTATACTTATTTATTTATTTAGAAACAGACACACGGATCAATGGAATAGAATAGAGAATCCAGAAATCACTCCACACACCTACAGCCACCTGATCTTTGACAAAGGCGCCGAGTCTACACACTGGGGAAGAGACTGCTTCTTCAGCAAATGCTGCTGGGAAAACTGGATATTCATATGTAGGAGAATGTTACTGAGTGGTGTTTAAAGGAGGAGTCGAGGGGATGGAATGTGGAAGGTGAAAAGCAGGAGAGAAGGAGACATGAGCTACGAGGGGCCCGTGTCTGTGAGCAGGTACAAGGTCTCACCAAGCCTTTGTCTGGTTTCTGTTCTCATCTTTGCTCTTAACTCAGGACCCTGTAAAATTTTGATTTGCTCTGGAGTAGAATCATCTTTTCTGCAGTCTTTTGCACGGTTTCACTTTGCAGAGCTCTGGTTGACTTGGCTGGTGGCCAAGGTCAGCTTCAGTTGTTTGGCCTTGATCATTTCTCAAAACTCTACAAGACTCAAAGAAAGAACTGTTAGCTTTACAAAGTGCTGATTAACTTCTCAGCCTTGTTTTCCTATTTAGCAAGCAAGATCAGAAAGTCAGGGGATGGGGGCCGGCCCGGTGGCGCACTGCTACAGTGTGCCGCTTGGGAGTGCGGTGGCGCTCCCGCCGAGGGTTCGGATACCACATACAGACCGGTTCCCGCTCACTGGCTGAGCGAGGTGCGGGCGCAACACCGAGGGTTGCGATCCCGTTGCCGGTCCCGGTCCGGTACGG
>NW_007727034.1:451197-463371 GCF_000696425.1 Galeopterus variegatus
GACAAAAAGGAAAAAAAAAAAAAAAAAAAGAAAATCAGGGGATGGAAAGAAAGAGTGGAAAGAAAAAAAAAACTGTCCTTTTGAAAATCCCTCCCTTCCCCCCTGCAGTCCAGGTGGTTTTAGGTCCCAACATGGCTTCAGTCCTGCTGAAGGCATGGACAATACAAGGGCAGTGGGCTGGGGAGAAGATGGATGCGCCGCTCCAAGGAAGTGGATGGAACCAGGTGAAAGCTTCCCCAGCGGTGGGGAAATGAAAATATTTAAAGCTTCAGTTTGGCAATAAATATGATGCCTGTTGAGCAAGGAGAGAGGAGGAGAGAAAGAGCTGAGAGGGCAAGGAAAAGAGATCTGTGTACCAGAGGAAGGGAGGACATTTCTCCAAAGGTCATTGAAGAGAGATAATGGCGAGGAAGACAGGGACTCCACGCACAGGGCGCTGATGCCCGTTCCACAGACAGGGCCTTCTGGCTTCATTTATTTTGGGCCTGCACATGCCAGTGTGTGGGAAGGCACAAGGGAAAATGACCTGGTTCCTGCTCTTGGGGAACTCAGGCTGTCGCTGTGCAGACTGAGAACAAGGCAGATGAGCACAGTCCGGCGTGGCGAGCGCTCTGGAACATGAACGTGCCCAGTGCTGGGGCAGTTTGAAGGAGAAGCATGCAAGTTAGGCCATGTGGGAGGCTCAGGAAATCTTCAGGGGAGAGATTTCTGCATGGAGTCTTGAAGGATGAGCTGTAGTTATGCAGAAAAAGAGGAGGCAGAGGGGGAGGGAAAGGCATCATAGGCATCTGGAGATTGGTACCCAAAGGCCTGCAGTGAGGGAGACAGCAGGGGCTATTTTGGGAGTTGGAGTGGGGGCAGGTGGGGAGTGGGAGATGATGTTAGGGAAGGCCACAGAGGTAAGTGGTGGCGGAGGGTACCCTCAAAGGTCCAATGCTACACCAGAAGTTTGCACAGTCTCCTATGAGAAATGAGGAGCTGATAAAGCAATATGGTGGACAGGAAATATGATAGGAGAGGGGTTAAGATTGAGGCAGGGAGACTAAATGGGTGGCTGTTCTAATGATTCATCTGACAGCTGCTTCCTGCCATCCAGGCTATGCTGCAAATCTGAACAGTCCAGCTATAACAACCGGGCGGATAGATGGGGCCTGTTCCCTGACAACATCCATGGGGCTCCAATGGGGCTCACTCTGGTGTTATGGGTGGCTGTTCTAATGATTCATCTGACAGCTGCTTCCTGCCATCCAGGCTATGCTGCAAATCTGAACAGTCCAGCTATAACAACCGGGTGGATAGATGGGGCCTGTTCCCTGACAACATCCATGGGGCTCCAATGGGGCTCACTCTGGTGTGGAGAGAGGGACTTGGGGAGCCGCATTGGGAGCAAAGGTGGCAGAGAAGCCAGCTGGCTGGGCTCTGCAGTGTGCGTCCCAAGCTTGCATGTGGAGGGCTCTGTCCTCTGCGGCCCATGGAGGCTGTTGCGCTGTGACTCGGTGGGACTGGTACTTTGCAGGTGGAGGCAGAGGTTTAACGGCTTCTGATGAGTTGTGCTAGTGAGGGTTTTTCGGGAACGTACGTGAAGCAGGCATCTCTGTACAGCTAAATTCCTTTATTAACTTAACGAGTTTGGCTGCTTTCCTGGAAATGCAAGTGCCATTTGGCACCTCGCTGCTGCTTCAGAAAGGGTGTCATTAAGAATCTGTAGGAACGCACAATAGCGATAAACGAAGCTGTTCAGGAGATTACAGAGCATTATGCAGACTTTGCAAGGACCTTCAGAATGGAGAAGCCTCTGGCTCTGAGGTTGGTACCCAGTTAGGGGCTGGGAGTGGGGGTTGTGGAGACTTGAGTGATTATCTGGTTAATCCAATCCATGCAGGTGATGTTGGGTAATATTGAGAGGACTAATATTAAGGTCATTTTAAAGGTGAAATAGAGACTTCAAAGGGATCAAAATAACTTCCGGCCCTTCTCTGTCTCTCATTTGCAGATGCAAACTCAAGTCCAGGTTTCTAAAGGCAGGACCCAAGTGTCATGGCTTTGTCCCTCCCGCACCCCAGCTTTGCATCAGAGTGTCCTGGTGATTTTCAGATCCACTGAGAGGGAAACTTGAGGCAAATTTCTGTTTCCAAACACCAGACCAGATTCTGAACACCAAGGGCTGAGGTTAGATCATTGGGGAAGGTGGGAAAAGAAATCTCTTCCTGTCCCTTTTGTTCCTTGGAATAGGAGGGGCCTTGAAAATGGGGGAGACTTGGAAGACATTGGGCTTTTGGGTTTATAATATCCTTGTGAAACCCTCTCTCCTGAATTGAGCTTGGACCTGAGAGTTAGATATGGATGCTGTGTGACAATAAAACTTTCCCAGATGATGTCAGCCAAAATAATGTGAAACCAGGTCCCCAGGAGTCACAGCTGCAGAGAGGATGGGGCCCAGTAGCCAACTCTTACTGCCACCTGCTAAGTGCCAGTCATTCTCTCTGGTCCTCTCAGCAAGCCCATAATGGTGGTGTTAGTCTTTTGCAGGTGAGAAACGGAGGCTCAGAGAGGTTAAGATATGTGGCAAAGACTGCTCATAGGAGATGGAGGTGGGATTGAAGTCAGGTTATCTTATGCCCAGTCTGGTGCTTTTCACCACATACCTCTCCTGGCCAATGAAGGAGGTGTAATTTGGGGGCTCCATGTAAAGTCAGGTTTGAGCTCAGCCCAGCTGAGAAAAGCATCCAAAGTTCCCTCCACCCCCTCTTGGCTCCCATCCCAGGCAAGGATTCCACATGGTTGGATGCTTTTATAAAAAATTTATTTTTCAATTACACGCTCATTGTAACAAATCCAAACAACACAAAAGTGGATGAAGTAGGCAGAGAGAGGCCTCTCCTCCCCCACACGTGGAGTGTGGTTGAAAGTACAGGCTCAGGGGCCGGATTGCCCGGCTCAGTGCTGGCTCCCGACACCTGCTAGCCCTACAGCCCTGGGAAAATTACTCGACTTCTCATGCCTCAGTTTCCTTATCTGCAAAACAGAATAATAGTACTTACTTCATGAGATAGTTGTAAGGATTAAATATTTAGATAAGTGTCTAGCAAAGAATATCTAATAAACCATTAGCTATTTTTATTATGTATGTCTTTTAAAACCCCAAATAAGTGTTAATACTATACTTACTGTGTCATGACTTGCTTTTTCACTTTACAACATATTGTAGACTTCTTTCACATTTGTACATGGGGTACTTTATTAATGGCTGCATAGAATTTTATTTGTAGAGATGTACTATAATTCATTCATTCAGATGTGGACAGATATTTACATTATTTTTCCTGTTTCTTTTTTTTTCATTACAAACAATGTTCCATCTTGTGTTCACATGGTCCTACTAATGTATCTGTAAGATAGAGTTGTGGAACAGGAGCCTAGGATTTTAGGGTATGAGGGTATTTTTAAAAGTTTGTGGAAAGATAGAACTAAAAGATAATGTAAATTCTTCTATAAACTGTTTGAAGACCTCTAGTATAATATACTAGAGGTCTAGTATATCTAGTATGATATACTAGTATATACTTTAAATTTGTTTATACATTTACAAATTTTTGCCAAAATATGGTGCCAATTATATTCTCACCGACGGCGTCATAAGCAAGCCTCTTTCCTCAACCTTAACCAATACTAGACTTATTTATTTTATAAATGCTGGATTAGAGAAATATCCAATTAACTTCATACATAGAAAGATGCTTGTACAAAAGTAAGTTAAGTTCCGATTTTACACCATAGATGTGGACACACAATATAAAACACTCAAACAACCCAGAGAAATGGCAAAAGATATTTTGCCTTCAGCATTGAATTAGAGATGAATTTTGAAGTAGAGATGAATCTGTGTAGTGAGCACTATCCAAACTTCTTTAATCCTTGTGACGTCTACTCATTATAACCCCCATTTTAGAGATGAGAAAACTGAGACATGGGGAGACTAAGTAGTTTGCCTAAGATCAGGCAGCTGGAGAGCGGCAGAACTGAGAGGCTGAGCTCAACGCCTCCCTAGCGTCAGCCTCTGTTCTGTGTGTTCAGCCTCGCTGCCTCCGTGTAGCGGTCCACGCATACTTTGGATCTGAAGAAACGGGTGAAGCTTCAAAGTGGACACTTCCTTAGCCTGAGATGCAGAGCTTAGAGTGATTTGACTCTGCCACACTTCCTTTGTGGCTTTAGACAATTTTCCCATCTGTAATGCAAAGGGCCTTAGCTGTCACAGGGGAATATTAGGGTCTACAGAAAGCATTCTTATCCCTCTCTGCCCCTCAGGATGGACAGGCTGGGAGGCAGTCGGCAGGATAGTTCTTCTCCCGTTAGATCACAATAACATCCCTGCATATTTATATCAAATAGCCTATAGCTCTCTCTTGCTCTCATTTTCTGAACATGCCTAAGTGTAACACATTCTGAGCACTTCTGCTTTTTTTTTTTTTTTTTAAACAAAATGGAATCAGAGCCTTTTGTGTTCAAAAGCTAAGTGTCCATAAATCAGTGCTCCATGAATGGGATGACATATTTGGATCCATGAAGACAGGGCTTTGAATTATTTATTAAGAAATGGTGCTACTTGGAACCTTGGGCTCACTCAGCCCCACAACAGAACTGGTGGTTTCTCAAGATGTCTTTATGGACACAATGGAAGATGACATGGGTTTAAAGAATTATACATGGGGCCCCTCACCACTGGCACAGCCCAGCTTTCCAGTCTCCATATGCCCCACGCTGCAGCCACCCCAGGTGTCCACAGGTTGCTTGCTGATGCATCATGCTTGCACACACTCTTCCCTCCCCTTGGGTGTTCCTTTCCACTTTCCACTTGACCACCTGCAAGCTCCTATGTGTCTGCCACGAGCTAGCTGAAATGTCCCCTTCCTTTGGAAATATTTCCCACCTTCCCCTGCCAGGGTTAGTAGCTGCCTTCCTTGAAAGTCTGGCTAGGTACTGAATACGTCAAGGGCAGAGGTAGTTATGCTACCTGTCTGGCAACAGAACAATGTCAAGGACATAGAGCTAAGGTCATTGCATGAGGGAATGATTTGATGTCAATGGGGGGCATCTCTGCTTGGTACACATAGTGTGTCTGGCACATGATGCTTATTTCACTTCAAGCACAATGTATTTAATACTTCTGCAAGTGAATTGGATGAAGATGCCAGGGGCAGATGCTTTACTGATTTTGCAGGTAACGTAAACTTGGAAGTGGTAGCAAACACATGGAATGATTATTCAGCTTTTGAAAAGATCTTAATAGGTTGTTAGAATTGCCTGAGATTAACAAGATGCTATTGAACATGGGTAAATTTGAAGTGTTACTAACATAAAGGTCTGTGAATCAATGGCTCTTAGTGACGGGGGGGGTGTGGGGGTGTTGGGGAGAAGGAAGCTTCACAGGTGACTGAGGTATTAAATAGTCCTCTACACGTGCCATCATGTTTTCATGCCCCCTAGTTGTGGGGAAGCTTACAAGCTTGTCTGGGAAGGGGCAGGAATAGGCAGAGTTTTGTTCACTGTACCCTCTGTGTTTGTAATGATGCCTGCCACTTAGTAGGTGCGCAGTAAATATTTGTGGAATTAAGAATGAATACCTTAGTCACTTTGCATTTACCTTCTGCTTGGAATATCCTTTGCTTCCAAATTCTTATTAGTTCTTTAAGACTAAACTCAGGAGTTACCAACTCTAGGGCACTTTCCCTAGTGAATACGTCTCTACTGCGCTATTAAGATACTATGATTTTTTTTTTTTTGTCTTTTTTTTTTCGTGTCCGGCAACGGATCGCAACCCTCAGTGTTGTGCCCGTACCGGACCGGTGGGATCGCAACCCTCGGTGTTGTGCCCGCACCTTGCTCAGCCAGTGAGCGGGAACCGGTCTGTATGTGGGATCCGAACCCTCGGCGGGAGCGCCGCCGCGCTCCCAAGCTGCGCACTGTAGCAGTGCGCCACCGGGCCGGCCCAAGATACTATGATTTTTAAACATAGGTCTTATTATACCATGTTGAGGTTATTTGTTTTAGAGTATGGATCCTCCATTAGACCAAGAGCTTGGCAAAAGCAGGGGCTGGGTTTGATTAGTTTCTGATTGACCAGTGCATTCTATATTGTTGGTGCTTAATCAATGTTTTTGGAAGGAATGAGTGAAAAGTGCTGGCATTTAATTTTATTTAATTCATGTTTATTTAATTTCCAGCAAAGCTCAGTGATCTGAGAATTAGAGATGAGTCAAAGGGTGAGGTCCTTGACTAGGGAAGGGTAAGACGGTAGGGCTTGGGTTCAAGGGACACCAGGGAGTCACCAAAGAGCAGCACTTTGTCAAGAATTTTTAGGGAGGTAAGTGAAACAGGAGCTGGGATGTTGGCCTGAGAAAATAGGTACCTTTGATTTCCAAGCTCAGACCACCCTACAAGAGCTTGGATGTGCATTCAGGTCTTCTGGCTCTGAATCTAGTACGTGTGCATATACCACAGCTGGGTCTGAGATGTTGGAGGTGGAGGGCAGAGTTATGACAGGGTCCCAGGCCTGAGAGGCTGTGGAATAGTGGAGAACAGGACTGCAGTTGACCAGGATGGTGGAGGAGCATTGTCCTGGATGTTGAATTCACCAAGGATGATATCAGGGGTTAGGGTGAAAAGCACATTTTAAAGAATTCTTCAGACTAAAAATTACAAAAACCAACCTCAAAGAAGCTTAAGTAAGAAAATGACAATTTGTTGTCTTCCAGTATCCCAGGAAGGGCAGATCAGCCAAGCTGTGGTGAAGGAGGGAAGCGGTTGGGTCTGAAGAACAATTGGAACCAGAGATTTTAATGCCAACAGATCTCTCTCTCTCTCTCTCTCTCTCTCTCTCTCTCTCTCTCTCTCTCTCTCTCATCTCCCCTCCTTTCTTTCTCCATAACTTGCCTCTTGGGCATGTTTGTTTCATTTTCTGTTTCCATGATAAATAGCTTTCTTTAATGGCAGGACACATGGCATTTCTGAGTCTTATTTCTCATAGCCTTCATCACAAAAGAGCCTGACCCTCTAGGACACAAATTTAAAAATTCCTAGGAAAGAGAGCTGTTGGCTCAGAGGGAGTGAGGTATTCACTCCCTAACCAGGGTCCTCACCTTCCCATCAGGTAGGGTGGGAGAAGAGCTTGCAGAGTGGAGAAGGTTGGGTGGGAAGCATAGTCACTTAGGAGAAATTTATTCTTCATTTTATGAGAGGAGCTATAGCAGTTTGGATGACTTTGCTTGCAAATAGGAGAAAACTTGACTCATGCTGGCACAAGTAATAAAGAAATTTATTGTCTTATGTAATGTGAAGTCCAGGTACAAAGTGGTGTAAGGGTCAGCTTAATTCAATGGTTAATCCAATGTTCATTTTTTTTTCTTTCAATTTTCTCATCTGTGCTCTCTTGCTTTATCTTTGTCTTTAGACTGCTTCCTTTATGGAGGCAATAAAAAAGAGGTAGTGGTTTCTGGTTCTACATCCATACATTTTAAAATCCAGAGGAAGAGAAATCTTCTGGAAGATTTTTCAAAATGACAAGGCAGCTTTGTTCTCAGAGCCCTTCAGCAAACCTCTCCCTGAGTTTCATTGGCTTGAATTCAGTCACATATCCTTTCCTGACCAAGTTGGTGGCTGGGCGATTCCATGTGCTGACTGACTTCACCCTAGCCACCTTTGCACCTGTGGTCAGGAGATGGGGATTACCCTGATAGATTAGACTAATTAGGGCTCATCCAACCCCCCTGAGTGCTGCACAGCAGGAGAGGGTGTATCAGTTAGCTTTTGCTGTGTAACAAACCATTGAAAATTTAGTGTCCTAAAGTATCATCTATTTATTTAGCTCAAACTTTGTGGGTCAGCAATTTGGGCTGTGCTCAGCAGGATGGTTCTTCTGTTGGGCCTGGATCTCTTTCACATTTATGGTCAGCCAATGGGTCAGCTGGGGATGAGTGGTTTAGGACATCCTTGCTGAGATGGCTAGGATGATTGGAGACTCACTCCCCATGGATGTTATCCTCCATCAGACCAGCCTGGGTTTGCTCAGATGATTATCTCAGGGCTCCAAGAGACTCAAAAGGGGACAGGTCCCAGGGCACAAACACTTTTTAGGTGTCTTCTTGCCTCACATCTGCTATTGTCCCATTGGCAGAAGCAAGTCACATTGCAAGCCCAGAATCAGGTTGGGGTGGGAGATAACTTAAGGAGGTGTATACAAATTTATGGCAAATTTGGAGACCTAATGCAACAATCTACACAGCAAGGAGAACTGATGTTGGGAGAGAGCCACAATTTCTACCATAGGATGCAAAGGGAGGGGTGGTTCTGGAGAGGGTACAGGATGCAGGAGACCTTGATTCCAACACAACAGGAGCTCAATAGGAAACACTGGAAAGAATGTTTGGGTGCAGTATAAATCTGTAGAGGAGAAGAGTTCATTTCATGGGGCAAGGAGAAAGGGGTTTGCATTTAGGACTAAAAATAAGGATCAAGGAAACTTAATATCTGTTCATCTTTTAAACAGTGCCAGGCTCTGGACTAGGCATGTTGCATGAATTGTCTTGTTTTTTCTTTTTCTTTTTTTCCTATTGAAACATAATTGATTGCATTGTTTCATTTAATCCCTACAGTTGCAGGTGAGGGAACAGTCTCAGAGAGGTTAAGCAACTTGCCTGAAGTCACATAGTGAGTAATTGTGGATTTAAGCCCAATTGTCTCTGGCTCTCAGGTCTGAAAGAACCAGGATTTGGTTGAGGCAGCCTGGCAGTGAAGGAGGAGGGGGATGGAGAAAAGGAGCCCTGAAGTGCAGAGATCTGTGGCATCAACTCATGTCAGTGTTGGGCAGAGTGAGTCTGGAGGAAGATGCCTCTCGCCAGCATGGTGTCCTGGACTTGAGCTCTTGGGGGACAGTGACCACATTCCTGCTCTAGCCCTCCAGCCTGCAGCCTCTGGCAGAGTGATGATACCTGGACTGAGGGGGCATGTCCTGGGATATTGACCACCTCATCTCACTCAGTCCACACATCAGTGCTGATGTGGCAGGTGCTGTTACTATCCCCATTTTATACATGGGACAACCGCAGCCTGGAGAAGCCAGTCAGGTGTCCACGTTCACAGAGCTAGTGAGTGGAGGAGCCAGAGCTTGAAGGCAGGGCTGTGGAGCTCACAGTTCATGCTCTGGTATGCTCTGCTGCACTGCCTCATGGAGGGGGAATGTGTGCCAAAGGAAAGGGTGGTGTAGGGGGAGAGAGAGCCTGGGTGTGTAGACCCTTCCTCCTGGTAAGGGATTTGGAACATCATCATCCCAACCATGGGAGGGCTAAGTGTTTTATATATGTGTCTTGATTCATCCTCAAAAGTACTTGGGAATAGATAGTATTACTTTGCTCATTTTAGAGATGAAGAAACTGAGGATCAGTGAGGTAGGGTCATCTGCTAAAAACCATACCACTAACAATTGGCAAAGTCACAGGCAAACCTGGCCAGGGCTGACCTCAAAGGCCATGCTTAACCACTGCTCTGCCCAGCACTGCACCACCTAGCACTGAGCTAACCCATGCTGTGCTGTCCGATCTCATGCAGGGCACAGGAGGAGTGAGAACCCTTCGACTTGGGACATGCGAGCCTCAAGTACCTGAGAAACTGCCAGGAGAAGAGGGCTCAGGCTTGTTTGTTGCTTCTCAGGGTTAAATTTTTGGAACATTCCAGTGAGAGTTGAGAATTTGGCACAGAGTGGGCATCCTAAAAATGATTGCTGTGCTAAACCAAATTGTGGCTCCTGGTCGAGTCTGACAGTTACACCCCGATGCCCTTCAGGTGTGCACGGGAGGAGTGAGGCCCCAGACCTCCATGGACCTAGGACCTAATCCAGTGAGAGAAGCCCAGAGGCAGTGTCTTCATGGCAGGGGCAGAGGGAGGAGAGTTCCTCTCTGGGAGGAGAGTTCCCATCAGCTTGCACAAAGCAGAGCCGGTCCCTATGCACACTGTGCTTTTTGGCTTTTCATGCCTCTGTACTATCCACCTCCTGTGCCATGCCAGACAAATAGGCAGGAGCTGAGCGAGAACTATGCTGTCCCTCTGAATCAAACATTTCCCACAAACCTTTTTTCTCCCCAAAGTCATTAATAACAATCTTCATCCCTGCACCATCTGCTAATGATTTACTATTACATGGGTAGTACACCATTTTCACATACATAACATTTTTCATGCTAGGTTGAGTTAATTACAAGTATCTCACATGCAAGGAGCATTTCCTCTAGCAATCCGCAGCAGACAACACCACTTCCCCACACCCACCACCCAAAGCAGGACGTTGCCGACTTTCTCCAGCTTCCACAACCTCCCCTCATTTATCACCATTGCTCTAAATGAGCCACACGGGCCAATAGGAAAGGCCTCTGAAGCTTTGGACTCAGTGGCTTTTTCCTGCTAAAAGCAAGTTCTAAAAATTCCTGAAAATTGAGTCCAGTGTCTCATGGAATGGACGAAGAACTTTTCCTAGGGCCTCTCTCAACATCTGTGGTCATACAATGTACAAGAAATCATGGTGTTTTGGAGGTGACTGAGGGACCTTAAAGTTCTTTTAGTTAGTGAGCTGACAGCACGCTGCTAGGTGGGAGCTGGGCTGCCCTGAGCATAGCTTTCCTGATAATGCATTTTCTACAACTTTAAGGTCATAAAGTTATAACAGCTGACAGTTAACATTTGTAGAGTTCTAGTAAGTGCCAGACACTGATCTAAGTCCTATATGTACATTTTAATGTAATATATACATTACACAGCATCCCCTTAACCATTCTGAGGTACCTAGTACTAGTATTCCCACTTTACAGATGAGGAAACTGAGGCACAGAGTGCTAAGTGATTTGTGACTTGCCCAACATCACAGAGCTGGTGAATGCTGGAGTCAAGATTCAACACAGGTGATCTCCCTGCAGACTGTTTTTGTACAGTGTAACCTGAAGACTATAAAGAAGAGGTGTGGAGCAGTGTGAATGAAGACCGTGAGTTTTGGAGAAAAGGAAGTCAAAGAATTGCACCTTTCTTAGGTCTCTCCACCCTTGTCACTCAATGGTAAAAACCCCCTGTTCCCCCTGAAATCAATTCCCTCAGCGCTGTGACTGTGAGGGAGCCTGAGGAGGGACATTCTTGGACCTGGAAGACATGTGTTTGAGGACTGTGCCATCCCTTCCTGGCTAGGAGGTGTGAAGGGAATATCATTTCAGGTTCTGGACATCACCTTCCCCTTCCACTAACCAGCTGTGCACCCTCAGTCATGTTTCCCTCTCTGGGCCTTAGTTTCTATATCTGCAAAATGAGGGATTGAACTGGATGGTGAGGGTTCTGGACATCACCTTCCCCTTCCACTAACCAGCTGTGCACCCTCAGTCATGTTGTTTCCCTCTCTGGGCCTTAGTTTCTATATCTGCAAAATGAGGGATTGAACTGGATGGTGAGCAATGTCACATCTTGCTCTAATGGGGCAATTCTAGTGCAGGAGGCAAAAATTATTCATTTGGTGAACTGACTTCAAATCATTTTGGTGGTGGCCACATGAAGCACGATCTGGAGAATAGTTCTGAGTTTAAATTCAAGCTCAGAGGAAGAGTGCCCTGATCTATTTGTGAGCTGGCCACAGACCCTGGAGGGCAGTGGTGACAGTTACCAGGTATACGACATTTTAATCCCACTAACCTCACTGTTTAGGTGGGGAAACCAGGTCTGGAGAAGTCAAGTGACTTCTCCAAGGGCGCACAGTGCAATGATGGAGTTGGGATTAGAAACCGGTTCTTCTACGTATCTGCTAAGGTTAGGCCCAAACCCCTAGTGCATTAAATATGCTAATCATTCCTGAAAATATTCCCCTGTTTGAGGTAAAGTATAAACTATGTTGCATGCCATTTTAGTTACAAAGAGATTTGAACATATTTCATTTCTTATGGTTTGTATTTTCATAAACTTTAGTGTTTAGAGGATTAAATATTAAAATGGCTTCCCAGATAGAAAAATGGCTTCCAAATTGAAAAAAAGCTATTAAAAAGAAAAATATGATTTATATAATCTTCTCTTGATTTAAAGTAAATAATGCATGCTATTTTATGTTTGGTTTTTTTTTTATACAGGGTTATTTCGGGGTATTTCATAGAGTAATAG